>NC_045426.1:320673873-320973873 GCF_902635505.1 Sarcophilus harrisii | reverse complement strand
AGAACCAGGAAATCACTGTACACAACAACAAGAAAATTATATGATCATCAATTCTGATAGACTTGACTCTCTTCAGCAATGAGATGATTCAGACCATCTGTTATGAATCACCCAGAGAGAGGATTATGGAAACTGAGTGTGGTTCACAATATAGCATTTTCACTTTTTGTTATTGTTTGCTTGCATTTCTCATTTCTTTCCTTTTTGATCTGATTTTTTTGTGCAGCAAGATTACTGTATAAATATGTATGTGAATTTAACATATATTTTAACATGTTTAATGCATGAACTATTATTAAAGAAAGTGACCTTGGCAGATATATAGATATATAGATATAGATATATAGATATAGATATATCACAGAGACTCTTCTCATACTGTTCTTTACTTGACAAAATTCAAGAAAACAGAAATTCCTAACAGAATATGAAATTAATTTGGAGTTATATATTACTACTTTGATATGCTTTCAGTGAAGCATTTTCCAAGGGCACTATTTCCCAGGGAGCTTTTCAGGTCCCTGTGGCTCATAACTCACAAAGTCAAAGAGAAAAAAAAAAGGTTATCATTTGAATAATGTTAATTTCATTCCAAGGCTTTTGGATTATTCATCCCTATGAATGATCCAGTCTCATTAGATTCAGGCATTCCTTCTAAATGCTTGGCTAGAGTCCAAACAGTTATTTGTTCAACTCAATAATCTAAGTTTATTGTCTTAAATAAATCACACCTGACAAATAACTCATGCTTCAAAATGATCTTTAAAAGTGGGTGTTAAAGTAATGCCATCAGTTCCAATAAACTCAGGAGATTTTAAGTCTTTCAACCAAACAACTAAAAAGCTTGACATGTTAATTTATTGCTGTACCACTTCTTACAATAGTACTTTGATTGGTCTCCATTACTTACCAAACAGTACTTCCTTTCAACAGAAATGTAATTTACATATGGAAAAGAGGGTTATCCAAAGATCAGCTACCAGCACAACATATAGAGAGGTATTCTTGGAGAGCCAATCCTTTTCTTCTTCTAGTTTTGACATTTAAAAAAATATTAATATCAATTACAACCAAATAATTACAGAGGTTGTATTTATTTTCCTATAAGTAATAAAGAACAAATCTTATAAAATAATGATATGTTTCACGTGTGTGCCTTGGGGATATCATTTCATCATGTTAAACAAGGAAGCATAATAGAAAAGGACACTTCCCAAAGTACATTATAAAAATGAAAAAATATGCTAATAATATAATCTAATATATTGTAAAGAATGGACCTTGCAAGCCATGTTGGGAAGAAATGAAATAATGCAATAATAACTAAGGATGTGATTTAATCTGTATGATGTATTAATAGTTTAAAATAGTGAATAACTCAAACATTTATATTTTAGAATGTTTTTGTACTTACATTTAAAGTTTATTCATTCATTCAACAACAAACATTTATCACTCAGTAACAAGTTTTGGTAACTTTGCATAACTCACAGGAATTATTTAAAACAAACTTCTGTGATAAGATGCCCATCACTAAACAACATACAATCTCAAAAGAACAGATACATAGGAGCAGAAATGACTTCATAGAATGTCATCACCACTGAGATATATACTAAAATATCATAAACACTGTGAATTCAATTCTATTCATCAAACATTTATTAAATGCTGATTGTATACAAGATACCATAACATGGTATCAGCTAACAGTTGATGGGAGCAGAAAGCTGTCCCTTGGTTTCAAGGAGCTTCCATTTTATGGATGGAAATATCACCTATACAGATATGAGTAAATACCAAAACATTTTATGCAGAAGAGAGTACTGTTCATTGACAGCATCAAACATCATTGACAAGCTTCATAGAGGAGGCTAAGTCAAAGGAGATGAAAGATTCTAAGAAACAGAGCTTAAGACAAAGCATAAGACAAGGAGGAGAAACTACATATTCAATGAGATCAGAAATGGAACACTGAATTTGAAGACGTGCTAGGAGGCTAGCCTGAGTAGAGCATTTTAAACTGTCATGAAATGTAAGTAGCAATCAAATTGTCAAGGATTTAAAATGCCAGACTAAGGAATTTGTATTTCATCCTAAAGGGAATAGGAAACCATCTTATATAACTTTAGCATGAGAATAATATGGTCAGGGCCATGTTTTAGAAATATTAATTTGGTTAGCATAGGGAGAACATATTAGAGAAAAAAAAATAAAAGATTGAAAATTAGATTGACCATGGACTATAAGCAGATACCTAGGGATAATTTATATAAAAGCACTTTACATAACATAAAGATCACATAAATACCAGCTATTATTATTGATATTATGGGGAACAAAGATCTAGTATATAAACCCCAAACTCTTTTCTCCAAAAGTTAAATAAGCAAAACAACACAAAACAATCGCAAAAGGAAAGAAACCTGAAAAGTTGGAAGCCTCCCAGAGTTTTGCCTGGCCTTTATTTAACATTCTTTAATTAACATATTCATTGCCCCAGGAACTTCACAAAAGATGGATTATTTTTCACCTGCATGAAATACAGCTTGAATTCTTCTTGGAAAAAGTGGGCTAGATAGGAGTGGCACCTCAGAATCTTATATCTAGTGCTTGAGCTCAGTTGAATTCTTAGACAGGACCCCATCTCTACTTGTTGCTAATAATATTAGCTGAAAGATTTTTCCAGATTCTAGCATACTATTATCCATATAATTTAATAATTAGAGTAATTGATTTTAAAAATATTTTTGTTGATATTATTTGGTTTTAAATTGCTTGAATTTCTCTCTAAATCACTTCCTTACAAAAATACTTTCCCAAAAAGTTCTTCTTCAGAATATTTTAAGGAAAGAAATAAAAGGTCAAATTAAACAAAACCAATAATTTAAAAAAAAAATCTATCATTATAGAGAATATTCTGCATTAATAGACCCTTACTTCTACAAAGAAGCAGGTAGTGGTGTCTTTTATCTCTTTTTGTAGTCAAGCTTAATTTTTACTATTGTGCTGGATATTCTTTCCATTTACTTTGTAGCAATCATTGTGTAAATGGGCATGATGTATTATATATTTCCTAGGTCTGCTCACTTCAATTTTTATCTGTTCTTATACTGTTTTTCCATTCCTCTCTATATTCATGTTCATCATTTTTTATAATAAAGTGATATTCTATTACATGTGGGTATTACAATTCTCAATCAGTGGGAATCTACTCTATTACAATAACTCAACCATCTTTGCCATAGATTCCCTAGGCTTTTGGTAGAGGAGAATTGCAAACAACATTACTACAATGAGGTTATCCAATTCAAACTGTTATGGAAATTTCATATCATATTGCATTAATGTATTAATTATTAATTAATATATAATTAATTAAAATACTAATAAGCTGACACTCAGACCCACATTTTGCAAGGGGATCAGAGTTGACCTTTTTTTCTTATATTCAATGAAACTCACTTTTAATTTATGTCCCTACTCAATTTGCTTGACATTTCACCAAAAAAGATAAATTCCTTGAGTACAAAGACTAGCTTATTTTGAATTCTGTTGTTTTCTTGGTAAGGGTTTGGAGGTTGTTTTGTTTGTTTGTTTATTTTAAGGTTTTTTTTTTTTTTTGTTGTTTTACTTGTACTTATTAATTCGTCCATTAAATGAATTCATTCATTTAACTTCATTCATTAAAATGAATCTGAAATAAGGAAACACTGATATTCCTATATTGGCTTTTGAAGCAAGAACTAAAGAGAAATTGTTTGGGATTATTTGTTTGTTTTTTTTTGGGGGGGGGGGTTGTTTAGGGGGTGGGGTTTGCAAGTCAATTGATGTTAAATGATTTGCCCAAAGTCACACACACACACAGCTAGGGTCAAGTGTCTAAGGCCAGATTTGAATTCAGGTCCTTTTAACTCCAAGGCCATGCTATATGCACTATAACACCCAGTTACCCTGAGAAATAATGTTTTTAAGCCTGAAAACAAAATGGACCAATTCTCACTATTTCTCCTTCCATTAGTCCCTAAATTTTTTCAGATGTGATCCTAGAATAGCCATCTACAATAAACCAACAAACTTCATCATTGACCACCTAATTTATTAATTTAACTAAAGCAAAATTTATTTATTCTAGGAGAGAGAGAGAGAGAGAGGTGGGGAGAGGGAGGGAAGGAGAGAAGGAGAAAAGAGAGTATGTGTATATATGTAAAAGAGAGCCCTTTTGCAAACTGGTGAAGCCTGTGGATCCTTTTTTAAAATAAATATTTTCAAATACATGGAATAAAGTAATTACAATGAAATAGACTTATATTAAAATTAAAATGTAATTATTCCAATTTGTTCTTCATGGACATGGTGAAATCTATCCATGGATTACTCTGGTGGTCTGTGGACTCCAGGTTAAGAGACCCTAAATGAAAGAGATAATGGAAATAGATATTATCATTTCCATAGGAGCAGAGAGAGATGGGAGGGAAGAATACAAATATCTCCATCACCTGAACCATTGATTAATAATCCTCCACTCTCTGGGAAACACAGAAGAGCTCTACCGTAGACAAGAGATTTGTAACCATCACACCTGAGCAAAATATCTCAATAAAAATGTATAATCAAATGCTAAACAATTGAAAATGACTGGGCTAAACAGTTGAAAATGACTGGGAAGGTGGGACTACACATTCACCACACGCATACTCAAGAACAACTCAGAACACTGTGTAGCAAACAGAAGAGACAAGAACTAGCTCAAAAAGCAAGAAAAAAATAATATTCTGATTGCTTATGAAACTTGCTGCTATATTTTAGTAGATTACTATTGCTTTTGATCTGCTCACGTCACTCTTGGTTGGCTACCGCCCTTCAAGCCAGCATCAGCAGATATATCTGTGATTTTCATGTAGTTAACAAGAAGGAAAATACATTGGCAACAGGGAGTTAAACATGGAGACTTACTGAACAAATTAGCTAGAGCAGTGCCAAAGGCAATTTGCTGTTATGATCCTTAGGGTATACTCAGAGCCTTAGATTTCCGTGAGCTTTGTTAAAAAAAAAAAATGACCTGTTGACTGGACACTAGCATGAAGGGGCATAAGTTAAAAGTAGTCAGCTCAGCAATCATTCTTCTCAAGTGCTTCTTGAGAGCAGAGAATGACAAGGAATATTTATTTGCCTGGTCTCTACTGGCTGATCAAAGTCTGAAGTAACAAGAAAAGACCATGTGAATCATTGAAGCTTCTCTGCACAGTGGTTTGGAGGACTTCTCAACTGTTCTTTAGTGCAAACCACAGCAATTTAAAAACAGCATGGGGGATAACCATTCAATGGACCTTCATTAAAAACTGTCAGCAGAAATGACTTTACAAAATTTAGAACTTGGGCCATTTTAAATTTAGAACAATTCTGACTTTGTTGTTAATAGCTCCATTTGGGCTAAAACCTGATTTTATAATTTAAAGAAAATGAGAATTACAAGGCTGCAAAGGGACTAAAATTTTATCTAGGAAATCAAATATTTCTAAATATAAATATAAGGTGACTTGGTAAATATAAGACAGCTGTCATAAATTATGCAGCTTGCATGAATTAAAGAGATTCTTCACAAATACAAAATGAGAATACGGTTGCTGCAACAAGAATACTGGGCTTTTCTCCCAATTTTAATATGTAAATTTTAAGTCCTAGTGTTTAATCATTTTTCTTCCATTATTTTTTCCTTGGCTTATAGAAAATGAATCAGTCTTTGGATCCACCCTTTGTCTTTTATCATTTTGCTATGGTATATTTACCTAGTTTCTGTTTTCCCATAAAATAATTTATACAAAACTATTTCAAGTAAGTGGAATATGATAGTTGTCTTAAAGTATTGGAAGACGTGTTTTGAAAGAGGAATTAAACTTTGTTCTGAAAAAAAGAATAAAAGAAAGAAAAAAGAAAACCAATGCCTCAGGAGATTGTTTTTCTATGCCTAGTTTTTACTGTATTTGTCTCCCTATTAGAATTTCTACCATTTGAGGGCCAGAAGTATTTCTGTAATTCACCAGACATTGTATACACCAGTAGATACTGTACCTACAATAGAAAGTCAGAATATATGCTAATGGATTCAATTTTATTAATTCAGGTCCTTTCTGCTACAATATAGATAGCTTAAATATGTCTTTCCAACTTATGACAGTCTTTGTCAGCTCTTTCTACAAATTTATTATAGGAGGAACCAGCCAACAATTTGAAGGCCTTCATTTAATTTCTTTGATATTGTATAGAGAGACACAAAACTATCACTGGCTTTGCTATCTACTTCTTATTTCTACTTAAATTTGCTTCCTCATTTTTCCAAATATTAATTTCTCTGATGATTACTTCTTCCTTATGACTACTTTTGTAAGATATAATAGCCTGCTCATGCCCATCATACACACTTGGAGTGGTTCTAAACTTATTCTTCAAAGACCATCTTATTCCACGGCTCATTTCCAAATAGCATCACTGGAAGAACATCAATGTTAAAAAGATGAGCCTCTATTTCACAGAAAAGCTTAGAGTCATAAAAATGCTTATGAAATTCTCCAAAAGCAATCAAGTCTACCATTCTCCCCCTCCAGTCCAATTCTGGATTCTGCCCATTGATCATTTGCACACCAAGATACAAGTACTGGTAGACAAGCCTTATGGGTGCACTGCATACAACATTGGGCACATTGTATATTGCAGGAGAAAAAAACAAATACCTATGTTTATATCAGCAACAATACCTTTTCTTTATCATTTCTGTAATATTTTACTTGAAGTTATCTTTCCAGTGGACTGCAATATCCTTCAGGGCAAGTTCCATTTTGTTTTGTCTTTAAATCTCCAACATCTAGCACAGCGTCTGGAACATCAGGAAATACTTAATAAATATTTGTTGAATTGAATTTGCTTTGTGGGTTGTATAATGGCTTAAGATTTGGTATCTAATTCATAGAAGTACAAAGATCAGTTCTAACTGAATAAAACTTCTCTGTGTGTTATCAACCTGACTAGTTCAATAAGCCTTTGGAATGAGAAAAGATAATGAGTTAACGTTTCTGTCTTCTGCCTCCAGATAGACAATTGCAATTGCTTTCCAAACGTCTTCATAGACCCAGCATCAGAAACTTTGACCCTCTGGTCACCTAAAGGTTTTATTCATTCCTTAAATGAAAAAGCACTTCTCTAAAATGTAGCTGTAATGTTTCCCCTATAATTCTCATTTTTGCTTTATGATCTCTAGTATATTTAATGAAGATATTATCAATTTAATCCATGCCTTCTCTTAGAATGCCTTACTTTATTTCTAAATGTAGGTGTTATATATGTGAATGTTATAATGCCAAAACAAATACATTTGAAAGAAACTAGGGAAATAGAGCACAGTATCTTCTTGTCTACCATTAGATTTATGTAATCAACAAACACCACTTTCTAAATTCAAATTTAACCCCATTATCCTTTTTGTTCTCTATAAAATATTAAATGCTTAACTCAGCGCATCAATACAAGTGAGTTTACATCCTATAACTCGAGAGACACAAATGGTTGCTGTTGATTTCAATATGAAGTTTCGAAGAAGAATCTCTTTGAGTTTCCTAAGTAGTAAGGTGAGCATATACAAGAATGGAATAGCCTGCTCCGTAAATTAAAATATATATATATATATATATATATATAGAGAGAGAGAGAGAGAGAGAGAGAGAGAGAGAGAGAGTGAGTTAGTTGAGTGTATTTGGGTTTTAACAGAATCTTAGCCATAGCCATAATATGTTAAATGGTCCCCTAGTGGCCTGTGTGAGTCAAATGTACTTCCCCAAACACCAAACTTATTAGCAGGAAGGGACCTGAGCACTGGGGAGGCTCTGCCACTGGTATTTATGTTACTCAGTAACACATTCATAACTTTGGGGCCTTACTATATGGTTATCCTATGTGAAAATAGCTCCACTTAAATTCCAGTTGGGTGGCACAGTTTATTTTGGAATCTTTATTTTCCTAATATACTCAGGCACTTTTTTCTGTTGGTTTGATCTGAGACTGATTGCACTATAATAACAATAAAAAGATAAGAAGGATGATTTTACCTTAATTAAAAAATTATCTTTAACAAAAAAAAAGGATAGGTTAGAATAGCATTCCAGTCCTTCTATATATCCTCAATCCCTTAATACAGTATCTAGCTCAAGTATGACTTAATTAATAAGTGCTTGTTGAATAACTGTTAGAAAGAACTTTCTGACAACTAAAAAGTTATCTAAGCATGGTAACTGTCCCAGGAATGAGTGGATTTTCATTACTAGAAATCAAATATATGCACACACACACATCTATACTTCCATATTTTATAACTTTGATCAAGATCCCAAAAAAAGAATCAAATCAATGTATTTTTGTTTAGCATTTATGCAATTATTTATTTTGCCAGTAATAAAGCACAAGAACAAGGACACAAGTAACATAAAAATACATGGCAAGGGTATATGAAATAAGCACATGATTTCATTAATAAAATAATAAAGAAATTCCCTCTACCAATATAGGTTTCCTTTGTAACTTATCATCTTAGAAGCTGGCTAGAGTTTGAGAAATTGAGTGACTTGCTCAGGATCACAGAGGATGACAGGATCTGAATCTAGGCCTCCCTGTCTCCAAGGCTGGTTCTCTATCCACTATACCACACTGTCTCTTACGAGGACACATGGTTCCAGAAAGTGAGGTAGATAGGTATTTTCACATAAATGAGGGATAACAGATGAACAGTCCACTTGTTACACTAATATACATGAAAATTTAAAAAAAAAAAAAAACTTAAAGCTTCTGGTGTATTGGTAAAAGTTTCTATAGAAGATTTATAAAAAAAAATATTGAAATGGACAATACAGCTAAAGGAATCATATTTAGGTAGAGAGGTAGTAAAATAGAGATAGTTCTGGGCTGGAGTCAGAAAGATCTGAACTTAAATTTGAATCAGACTCTTACTAGCTATACACTTAGCATAATGCCTTGCATATAGTATATGCTACATAAACGCTTATTCTTTCCCCCACTCTCCACCCATTCCCCAACCTGCTCTGGTAGAAAAGTACTTATTCAGGTGAGATTCTGTACCCACAAGTAATAAAGTTAAAGAAATCCAAATTTATCCCTAATAAGAAATCTCTTTACTATATTTTCTTCACACTGAAGTCAACACACACAAAAAAAAAGAATGGGTTTAAGTTACTAATAGATGCATTTAGCTTTAACAGTAGCAAAGACTTCCTGTCAATAAGAATGCTGATACTCTAGAGATAAATCCTAATTGGATAATTTAACAAAGTTATTACCAGTCATTAACACTTTATCACCTACCATTTTATTCTGTTGGGCAACAAAAAGTAGAACCTGGAAAAATAGAATATAGAAGGGGTTCAAAGTTTAAAGCAGAAGGAGATTTGTGAAAGATCAAATGCTTAGAAGCATTTCCTAAGGAGGGTAATTCTAGATATAATGCCATAATGGGTTTTGTAGAAAGTCAGGGTGCACCATAAGGAAAATGATCCATCATTCAATATACATTTATTAAGTACTTACTATGCACCAGGCATAGCTGAGTGCTCAACTTATAAAAATAGCTTATGTTCTAGCTGGTGAGAAAACACAGAAATGACTTATGTTGCTTTGAAGATGTAATGGTTAATGATTTTAAGTATCTTGATTTTCTTGAACTCCCTTACTATCCAGAGGAGACCAGATTGACCTGGCAATCAAAATCAACTAAAAAGGAAGTGGTCTGAGCATCCTTTAAGCTTGACATAGCAAAGATCCTTTGCAGTGTTCACCTGCTTAACCTGGAACTCCCTCTGCTCCTCCAGAGCTGGCTTAAATTAGCTCCTGTCAATTCCTAATGAACTAAAGAGCCCCTAGGGAGTTTCTGATATGGTCCAATTCCCTGTATCCAGAGGATGTTTTATACTCTCTCAGCCCAGTGGCTAAATCCCATTAAGATATGATGAGATCACCAATCATACACACACACACACACACACACACACACACACACACTCTTGCAGTTTCTGTCTTTATAACCCCTGCATGTCCAGTCACCTGAGAGAAAAAAAAAAGCACACATAGAACTTAATTCTTTGTCTTTTTTCTGAACTCTGAAACTGGCGTTGTTCAGTCGTGTCCAACTTTTCATGGTCCCATTAGGGTTGCCCATTAGGGCAAAAATACTGTAGTGATATGTAATTTTCTTCTTCAGCTCACATTAATCAAATAATTAAGTGACTTGCCCAGGATCACACAACTAATAGGTGTTGAATTCAAATTTTAACTCAGGTCTTTTTGACTATAGGCCTGGCACTCTATCTACTTTGTCATCTAGCTCCACATTGGATAGTGGATAAAAAATAGGTTTCAGAATCAGCAAGACTTAGATCCAAGCCCTACCTCTAACACCATACTGTTCCTAAGCAGGTCATTGAATCTCTCAGGTAATTTTTTCAAAACCAAAAACTGCAAAGCAAATAAAGGTTTCACTTGATAAAGTTTGCATGAATTTTGTCATCATGATTGAAAAATTTAACATCGGCCATCAATTCAACCAAATAAACTTACTTAGGAACTCTTTATCTTTTAATCAGAATTTCAATATGGAAATCATAATTGTAATCACTCAAGTCCTCTCAAGGAATTTGTTCAATCTCTTTCACTTTTCCTCTTATATGGATCATATTAGTATGTATTCTATTCTTTTGATTCTGCTTTTTTGTTTATATTATTTCATAAATTTCTTTTTTACTACTTAGTCAATTGCATTTATGGTTAAAATTTTGTAATTACAGTAATGTAATTTACTATTGTATTTATGTTATGTTTTATACATTTATGTATAAATGTTTTCCATTTCTCTAAAATCATTACGGCCCCCAAAACCAGTAAATGGATGTGATATGGTTAGAAAGCATTTATAAATTTACAATTTAACTATTGTATTACTATTGGAAATACATGTTTAAAACTTTTATTCTTTTTTTAAATTTTGTTATAATAACAAAAAATGCTACTATGAAAATTTTTCAACAACTCTACCATCAGGCCAAAGAGTATGATTATTTTTATAATATTATTTTATACTGTCAGCATGTTCCCTAAAGAGATATTCTATTTGTCATTCTATCAGCAATAAATGAGTATACTTGATCTTCCTTCTATAATTTCAACAGCAAAAGGTTTTATAACCTTTAATTATTTTCACCAATTTGATTCAGGTGAGTCAGTGACAAAGTAATTTTAATCTACATATTTGATTACTAGGGGTATTGAGCATTTTTTTCAAATGATTAACAATTTGCATTTCCTCTTTTGGAAAATTTTTATTGACAGTATGCCCATCATGGTAGACTTGGAACTACCAGTAACAGTTCTGCAAATATTGAAGATATCCCATTTTTATATAATACTTACCATAATATTTTCCCAAGATATTATTTTTTCTTAATTATATTTTTTCATTTTTATGGTTACTTTTTATCATCTACACATTTTTTAAAAATGTGTACTTTTCCCAATGACATGTCAAGACAATTTTTTAGCATTCATTTTTATAAGATTTTAAGATGAAATTTTTCTCCATCCTTCCCTTAAAATGTTAGGCAAAGGGAAAAACCATGGGAGAGGAAAAAAAAGAAAAAAGAAGTGAACAAAGCATGTATTGATTTACATTCATTCTCCATAATTCTTTTTCTGGATGTACATGGCAATTTCTGTCAATCTATTCCTCTATGAATCTACTTAGTCCTGTAATATCCCAAGTTCTATGACATTCAGACTAAAACATTTCTCCCTAGCTACTATATATTTAATTATCTTCCTCAATAAAAATTTAACTTCTTCCAGAATAGGTACCATCTTCATTTTGCTATTTGTAATGCAAATGCTTAGTATAGTTTGGCCCAATATAAACACAGAATAAATCCCTTTTTGTTCATTTATTCATGCACTTCACTAGGGTAATGGGTACATATCCTTCTCTTCAGCTTTTTTCTACTAATTTATTGTTTTCCATTTCTCTAAAATCATTACAGCCCCCAAAACCAGTAAATGGATGTGATATGGTTAGAAAGCATTTATAAACCTTTAAGTACTATATAAATGAATATTGTTTTGATTATTAATTCAATGCATGATCAGAAGTAGAGAAGGAGACAGTAGGGAGTCAATATAGTAAAATAGAAAAAAAATTTTTGATTTGGTTTCAGAGTATTCATATTTTGGTCAGTCATGTAACTAGGCCTAAGCCTGGTTCTAAGCCTAAGTCTCTCATTCATATGATAAAAATGGCAATATTTATACTATCCACCTCATGGGTGAATGGGACTGATTGGATGAAGTTTTCTCAGTTTATGAGATTAGGCCTAAGTCACATGATCCTCATACCCAGAGCAGGTAGATGAGTTCTTGGGCCTCAGGTTTCAGGAAGTCACATGATCTCTGGGCCAAGCAAGGTCAGACCCAAATCAGTGACTTGACCCATAGGAAACAGACAATATTGGTGACGATTGATCATGAATGGTTACTTCCTTTTAATTTATCCAATGAAAAGGCTTGAATTTTTTCCTATCTAACTAGGTGTTCTACTTCCTGCTGGTCAGGTTGAGCACATGGCAGGAGCTGGGATTCCTGCAGGGATTAAATAAATGCTTTCTCTTTGTACCTGAAGATGTCTCTGATTGGTTAATTCGGGAAAGGGTGCTGTAGGGATCACATGAGGCAACATGTGTAATTGCAAATCCTAGATAAATATATGACTGCTGGCTATAATTGATTATAATTGAGTTCCCTGGTACCTTGTGAGAAAGGAGGCCAGTTTACAATTGATTTTCATTTGTCTAAACTCTAAATTATCACTTAACTCTCAGAGGCTATTCATGCTTTTTTATCTTTCTTAATATTTTTGTCCATTGTATTGTCTTTTCAAAGATTTTTCAAAGATTCTCTACTACTATTCTTAGAAGAAATGTTTGAAAGGCCTATAATATGTGTAAAAGTGATTTCCTCCCATGAGACTATGATCACCTTTTCCCATAAGTCTATGAACACCTTTTGCTACATAAGTTTACCAGTTGTAAACTATTTTTACTCCTGACAGTGTGTAGGCTTGCACTATTTTGCCAGGAGTTCCTTAATGAAAGATGTATTTTCCTGGATACTTTAAATATTTTCTCTTTGACCTTGAAGCCTAAGCTTGGTCACCATATTTCTAGGTGAGTTAAAGCTAACCTTTCTCTATTATGGCATATTGTAGAGTCCATTAATTGACACTCTTTCATTTCATTCCTGTGATTCCTGCAAATTTATGTAATTTTCTCCTATAAAGTCAGAGGGATAATTTCATCTTTTAGGGAAAACTCAAAGATTCTCAAATTCTTTCTTTGTGCCATTTTTTCCAAATTAATTCTTTTTCTAAATATCTATAATTTTCTTCTGTAAAGGGCTGAAACTATGAAAAGGTGTACTTGAATCAGACAACCTAGCACTTAAGGCTAATTACCAATTCGTTATGAGAATGACTATTAGCATATGTTTGGAAAAATGGCTCTTCTTACTGTTTAGTGCTTACTCAATGTAATGTTTGTTCTTAAGATAATTGTAGGAGTAGGATTAGAGGGTTGGGTGAGACAAGCCAGAGTCACTTTGAGGCAGGACAAGGAGGAGAAAGGTAGAGATTCTGGACTCCAGAATTGAGAAGAGATTTTTGGCAAAACTCCTGGCAGTTTGCCTACTTCTCCCCCTAAAGACCAAGGACTTTTACTTACCCTGATTCTGGCTGATCCTGAGGCCTCCAAGGAACTAGCCTGGACTTTACATTCTTCCAGTTTCGGTATCATTTGAATTTAATAATCCATGTTGTTGTCATTCAATTTTGAACTACAATTACTTCACTATTTTTCCAAGGTTTCACTAATTTACTAAGATTATGCAGCTATTGTGCTAAGCCTTATATTCTGTTTATGAGGTTTTTTGTTGTTGTTGTTTTTTTGTTTTATTAAAAGCTTAAATTTCACTCTCAACCTTTTCCTTCACTTCTTTTATTTGGTTTTTCTAACCAAAGCTAGGTTAGTCAAATTTAGCCTAATCATTTAGGCTCTTCAGACCATTCCACGTTCTAACTAAAGTTACAATGGAATGCTTCTTTTTATCTAGCTTTACTTAACAATACCTTATTGTACAATATTTCTTTAGGAAATAAAAATAACTTGGATTACTTAGATTAGGATTTTTTATTGATTTTTTTTTTGTTTTGCTGTCTTTTTATATGAAAATTTCTTTACCCCCCCATCCCCTTATTTTAGTTATTCTTATTCACTTAGTTTATTTGGTAACTTGCTAATTGTTTTGAAATGATGAGTGTGAATTAGGTTTATGCAAAATTGCTTACTCAGATAACTTGCTAGAAGTCTCCAGAGCTACAGATAAAGCCTACCCTTATCTGTTGGCAAGGGAGGAGGAGGGAAAAGCAGCCAAGCAAATATTTAAATAGTATAGAAAGGCTTTGCCACTTGAAAATCTTTTTCCTCAGTTATGCTACAATGCTTCATTGTATTAACAGGAATGCCTTGTTAAAATTCAAAGAGAATAGCACCTTGCCCTTTAATGCTTTAGCACTGATTAGCTTATCAGTAATATTGCTAGTTAGCTAGCTATCATCATACTGAAATCAAAGAATGAGGCCCTGAGAGAAAAAGACATAGGGCAGATAAGTTCTGATGAAAATAATATTTTATATTGATATTGCATTAACAAAACAACTTAATTTGATTAAGGAAATACATGGTAATATTGTGAAACATTATGATAATTAACAGAAACTCTGCAATATTTTCAGAATAAGCATAACTTGTGATCACTCCCACATCAATCCTTAAAGTAGAGTTCAGTAAATAGCTTATAATAAACCTCCTGTTTCACATGTTTTAGGAAGGAAAAGATTATTATTGTCAGTTATATTTCATATGGCTTATTTCAAGACTAGAGTTCATTAAATAAATTTTAATGAATTTTTAAAGCCCAGGATCACATCTATTCAGACTACTTCTTACCATAAAATTATTCTTGCCCATGGAAATAGGGTGTTTGGTTTGATTTGGTTTAGTCAGATCAACATGAATATTTTGTGTTGGAATACACGGGAGTTGTTGGAATACATGGGAGCCCCCTGACAGGTTGGGGGTGAGGACCATAAATTCCAGATAAGTTGGGAGAAAGTTGGTAGTCAACCAAGGGATATGAAGTCTAGAATAAGAGATAAAATATGCCAGCTAGGTATCTGAGATGAGCCATCTGCTTTTATAGAATGCTAATGATCAGGGCTCCCAGCCTTAATTTATATCACTTCTAATGGTCAGGAAGGGTGGTTTCAACCAAGGGGACTGAAGCAGAACAATTCAAGGAACTGAGGCAGAACAATTTAAAGAAACTGAGGCAGAATAATTAAAGGAAACTGTGGCATAACATTTACAACTTATATCATCTCTTCCATCCAGCAACACCAGCTGCCTTGGTATTTCTCAACAGAAATGTCCATCTTCCCAATTCATTTGTTTTCTCTGGTTGACACCTGTTTCTAGAATGCTCTCTCATCTTTGTATCCCAATAATAATTCTACCTTAATATATGATCCTATAATATTATAATTCTAGCCTTTATCAATGATCTTTAGTTGTAACTTATCCCAAAGATATCAAAGAAAGAGTATATTTATCAGCTCCTTTTGTTAGTCAAGCTATAACATTTATTATTTATTATTATTATTAGTTATTAAGCAATAACATTTCAGACATTGTGTTCCATGTTGGTGATACAAGAAAAAAAAAGACAAAAGACAATTTTTCCCTATAGAGGGCCACAGATACTGGGGGAATTCTGGGTAAGGTATAAGACCCTTCAGCCCAGAGGAAATCTGATAATAATATCTGGTTTGGCTTCCCATTTCCCTTTGGTATTCTCACCTCCTTTCCTGAGAAGTCAGGGAGGTTATGACCACCTGTGTTCTACTTGCATGAAGCAACAGATACTTACAGCAGGGTGCTTATAATTAGGACTTACTCAGTGTGATTGATGAGATAATAGTTCCCTAGTTCACACATATTTAGTGTGCTGTAGTGATATAATCATACTGAGGTATTTAAAGGCTGAGAAGACTGACCATGCTGGTAGCTCTCTTGCCTCCTTCACTCCTCCACTAAAGACCAAGGCTGGTCCTGAGATCCTCTAGAGAGCTAGTCCAGACATTACATTTTGGCGTCCAAACAGGGACTTCCAGAAGGAAGGAAATGTGGAGCCAAAGCAGATATTGTTACCAAGTTTCCTCTGGCTGAAGGGTCTTATACCTTACCCAGAGTTCCCCCACTATCTGCGGCCCTCTACTTTTGCCCTTAAGGAACATTCTCAGATATAACATGTAAATGACTATAAAAACAAAATATTTAAAGAATAAATTGAAAAGCAATCAGAAGAGGAATAAATTCATGTCATCACAGAAAGTTAAAGTCAATAGCTTGGTCCAGCCATCTTGGAAAACAATTTGGAATTATATCTTAAAAGTCACCAAAATCTGCATATTCTTTGAGCTAGGAATATTATAACTAGACATATCTCAAATATATCAAAGAAGGAGGAAAAGGACTATATGAACAAAAATATTTTAGCAATTCTTTCTATTGTGACAAATAACTGGTTAACAATAGTGTAGAGGCAAAAATTTAAGAAATTTGATCAATGTAGGATCACTTATGATTCCACTGTAATAGTAATGAACTATGTTATTCACTTCCAAATGGAAATAAAATAAAGATACATTTTAGGATAAGGCCAGTCTGAGAGTTTGCTTTATTGAACTATACATATGTGTTACAAAGTTTTCTATTAAAAAAGAAATTCCCACTGGAAGGTAAGGAAGAAAGAAAGAAGAAAAGAGACAAAATAAAAAGTTATTAATTGGAACAAAGTAAAATATAAACTGCATTTTTTAAAAAAACTGAAGTTTTGTGGAAGCATTATGTAGGACATTCCATATTTAACCTCTACCCTTCTTCCCCAAAAGTATGATTGTCTCCCCTGCCAAGATTAGAATATTGCCCTAGGACTTCCATCTTTTGGTTCCTCCTCTCCTCTAAAAACATACAACATTCAGAGGATACCAAAATACTTTGACTTTACCATACTAACACTGAAGGAGAACAGGTATTGAAAGAAATTCTCTTGTATTAAACACTGCCTAAATCAATTGAGGTGATCAAATTTTTTCTAAATTATAATTTACTGTGATAAAAAAGAAACCAGCAAGAATTCTATGGGAAAGAGTATAAATCAAGTGATAGTCACATTGGAAAGTACACTAACTTTGATAAGATAATGACTTCACAGCCAAAGAGACAAGAAAAGATGAACTTTAATTACTATTAAATTTTGTAATTGTATTGATTTATAAGGTATAATGACCTCATTTTTTTTCTATAATTAAATATATCTAATTAAAATAAACTACTCTTAAAAAATAAAATAGAGAGTTGCTTTGATCTCAGGAAAAAAACCTTTTTTTTCCTTCTTCCTGGCTCATCTAAGAGGTCAAAGCTCTCTCAAATACTTCTTTCTAGAAAGAACCCTTCCAACCACATCATAATATAGTTGAAAGAGCCTGGGATTATGAGTCACAGCACTTGAATTCTAACATCAACTTTGCTATTTACTACTTGAATTTGCGCACTTACACACTAGAATTTGTGGCTCAGGAGAGCATGGAACCCTAGAACTGTTCCATAGTGGGAAAGATTACTTAGGAGCACTCACAGACCAAAGCACAGGCCAGGATAGTTATCACTATGCCTCTCCTTAGATCATACTACCTTGGAAAAGCAAAATTTACTGACTCTCAGAACTGGTATGACAGCAGTAGGGAAAAAAAAAAAAAAAAAAAAAAGCTTGAGAGTTGGGGCAGTGTGTCCTCCACCCCAGGAGCAAAGCCCTACTTTAACAAAGAGTTAGAAATCAAGAAATAGGCCGAGGAAATTAACAAGCAAAAACAAGCAAAAAAGGACTTGAGCACAGAAAATAACTGTTGTGTATCCTGTACCAAGATAAGGTCAAAATGGATTCATAATTTAGACACAAGGGGGACTGCAATAAGCAAATTAGGAGAACTCAAATCTATGGAAAAGGAAGGAATTTATGGCCAAAAAAAGAATGGAGAACATTATGAAATTCAAAATGGATAATTTTTATTACATTAAATTTAAAAAGTTTTGCACAAACAAAACCAATGCACCCAAGATTAAAAAAAAAAGGAAAGAAAAAAAAAGATAGTCAATGTTTTTGATAAAGACCTCATTTCTAAAATATATAGAGAACTGACTCAAATTTGTAAGAATACAAGCCATTATTTAATTGATAAGTGGTCAAAAATGTGAATAGACAATTTTCAGATAAAAAAATTAAAGCCATTTATAGTCATGAAAAAAATGCTCTAATCAGTATTGGTTAGAGACATGCAAATTAAGACAAGTCTGAGGTACCATTTCACACTTCTCAGATAGACTAAGATGACAGGGGAAAAAATGATACATATTTGAGGGGATGTGGGGAAACAGGGACACTAATGCATCGTTGGTGGAGTTGTGAAATGATACAATCATTCTGGAGAGCAATTTGGAACTATGCTCAAAGAGCTATAAAACTGTGCATACCCTTTGAACCAGCAATGTCTCTACTGGATCTACATCCCAAAAAGATAAAAGAGGAAAAAGGACCAACATGTGCAAAAATATTTGTAGCAGTTCTTTTTTTAGTGGCAATGAAGTAGAAGTTGAGTGGATGCCCATCAGTTGGAGAATGGCTGAATAAGTAATGGTATATGAATGTTATGGAAAATTAGTGTTCTGTAAGAAATGACATGCAGGCTGATTTTAGAAAAGCCTGGAAAGACTAACATGAACTGTTGCTAAACGATGTGAACTGAACCAAGAGAACATTGTACACAATATCAACAAGATTATGTGATGATCAGCTGTGATAGTCTTGGCTCTTTTCATCAATGAAGTGATTCAAGGCAATTCCAATAGACCAATGGAAAGCGCCATCCACATCTGGAGAGAGAACTACGGAGCCTCAATATGGATGAAAGCATAGTATTTTCACTTTTTTGTTGCTATTATTGTTGTTTGTTAGCTTTTTTCCCCCCTTGATCTGATTTTTCTTGTGCAGCATGACAAATATGTTTAAAAGACTTGCCCATACCTCTCTTGGATTGCTCAGTGTCTTGGAAATGAGACAGGGAAAACAGAAAAAGAAATTGGAACATAAAGTTTTGCAAAGGTGGATGTAGACAATTATCTTTGCATGTATTTGGGAAAATAAAATGCTAATATAAATTCTTGAAGTTGAGATTCTGATATCTTTGGCTCAAGTCCAAAAAGAATTCCTAGAAGAATTCAAAAAGGATCTTCAAAAATCAAATAAGCAAAGGAAAGGGAAAACTAAGAAAAGAAATGATACCCTAAAAAATCATGGGAAATTTCTCTAATGAATATAAATGCAAAAATTTTAAATAAAATACTAGCAAAGAGATTTCATCACTTTTCAGTAGGATAATATCAGGAAAGTAGGGCTAGTTCAATATCAGAATATTTGGTAAAGAACATGATGAGAGAACATGATGCAAGGGCAGAGAGCTGTCTTTCTAGTCAGAAAGCCACCAATTAAAATGCTTCTCTTGCTTCATATGTGACCATGGATAAGTCATTTAACCTCTCAATTTTCTTAGGCAACTTTTTCAGTACTATAAATTACAGAAGAGTTGCTGATCTACATTGGTGAATGATTTCCATATATTTCCAGACTGATCCAATTTCTCAAAAAACCTAATAATTTTGTTAGATTTTAAGATAGAAACCAAAATCTATCCAATAGATCAATTAATAAGCATTTATTAGAAACTGCTAGATAATAGAGATACAAAAGCATAAATGAAACAGTCCCTGCTATAAAAGAGCTTAGATTTGATAATGAGAGACAAGATGTACATATGTAAAATTTCTCAGGTTAGTTTGTAATTTATTCCAACAATTCATAAGTTTTTGGTTATTCTTTAAGCTTAAATATTAACATAAACATATATATGGATGTGTATACATATATACATCCATATATATAAATATATATGTATATATATATATATAAATATGTATATGCACACAGATGTGCATTTGTTACAGCTCATAGACTCTTATGGGGCTTTTAAAACTTATTAACTAATCAAGAGTTGTGCTAGATCTTGAAGTTGCCTAATAAAACAGACCTCCTCGAAGTTTGTTCACAAGCTGTTTTGGATCAATTGTCCTTTGTCGGTTTCAGCAATCTAGACTTTGTCCAAGACTCATTTATTATCTAAATCTATACATTAAAGTTTAATGTGTAAAAGGGTAGACATACCTATCACAAAATTCTCTTAAATTCTGTTTCTACAGGACGGTAGGCATTTAAAAATTAATCTCTGAAACTATAAAAAGAAACCCAGGAGCACATGAAGCTACCATTTAAATACAAGAGAACTATCCAACATTAAAGAACCCAATGTATTTTAAATTATGCCTTCTTACAATTTGATAATAATCTGTTTATTCTGAATGTTGAAAATCTCAAAGACATTTAACTTTTCTTTCATTATAAGAAGACTTTTACTTTCAGAAGGAATGCCATTTTATCTCTACTATTTGACAATCTGCACTTTAAAAACTTGGTAAAAGCTTAGGCCCAATGGAATAGCTCAACTTGAATAAACTAAATTTGATCGAACTTGACTTAAGCTGTCCTTAACTATCTTTCCAAATCTTGGGAAGATTCCCAGAGACATAAAATATTTTTATTGACCTGGAAAGAGTACAAATACACTTTTGCTAATCTAGAAAGACTCAGTAAGACCAAGACGAGATTCTCACTGACCTGGAAAGACTGCCTTTGCATCCTTGGCAGTCTAACTGAGAGACAATCCTTCCACAGCATTGACTTTCTGCAAATGTGTTGTTTCCACTTGGAAAGCTATATAGCTTTACCCACAAAGCTTTGCTCTTAAACTGCTTTTTTTAAGGGAAAGTTTCCTGGCAGATAATGAGTAAAATCCTATGTTATCATAACCATTAATGGATGATGTTCATGATAGCAGATTGCATTCATATATTGCCTTTAAGGTTTGGTAAGCATTTTATATATGTTGATATACTGAATCCTCTCAACAACTCTGTGAGGAGTGCTATTATTATCCCTATTTTCAAATTGGGAAATTGAGAAAAAAGAAAAATTAAATGACTTACCCAATATCATATCTTTAATACATGGATACAGACTTACATATAAATAGAGCTATATATATTAACACATAGGGAACTAGGTAGTTTAGTGGATAGAATGCTGGACCTGGAGTCAGGAAGACTGGGCCTTCAAGCTACTTAACCCTGTTTGCCTCAGTTTTCTCATCTGTAAAATGAGCTGGAAGAGGAAATGGCAAACTACTCTAGTATTTTTGCCAAGAAAACCCCAAATAGAGTCATGAAGAGTCATACACAATTGAAATGGCTGAATAGCAACAAAGTACATGTATATATGTTGATGTCAATATACAATGATTGTATGGTTTTATGCATATACACACAGATATGCATATGTAAATATGTATTTAAATACATATCCCTACATGGATATATATGTAGGGCATATATTCTAAAGACAAAGATTGTACTCTTTAAACTACATCGTGGAGTTTCTGTGTTCATGCCTTCTTGAAAAAATCCAACTAGATACAATCCAATTAGGGAGGATCATACAAATAATCAGAAAACAGGAAAATTAATTCAAAGATCCAACCAAATCCATAGGAAAGAATATTTTCTTTACTATTTATATTCCCAAAAATGTATAAATGTATATGCACTAATGTGTTTATATAATTTCAGTATATAATCAATAAATTTTTATCGAATGCCTTTTAATTAGAGTACACTGTGGTGAATAGAAAAGTCATTCTCCATAAGGAACTGACGATCTCATTCATGCCTAAACCAAGAGCATGCAGTGGTAAGAGTGCTGAACTGGGACTTGGGGGACTTTAGTTTAAAATTCAGTCATGCTACTTAATCACCTTTGTGACCTTGAACAAGTTATCTATTTACAGAATTAGAAGGCTGAATTTGCAGATTCTAAGGTCCTTTTCAGTTCTAAATCTGTCATTTAGTTTAGTTTTACCAGTCAACAAACATCAAGTGCTCACTCTGTGCTAGAGAATTCAAGTCAATTCATTATAATAAAAGTTTATTTATTGCCTAAGATGCATGCAAACTACGAGGTTAGGGTTTAAGAGAAAAAGAGAGAGAATACTACTAACTGGGGAATCAGTAGGCCTTCTTCAGACCCGAGATAAACCACAGACTTCAATTGTGAGGTTCCAAGGAGAAATTGAGGATAATATCAGAGTACTTGGAATGTCATTATCCTGAGTCCAAGAGCTTAGCATTCAACTTTTTCTCTAACCTAATTCCTGATTCCTGTTAATTTTTGGCCCAATTTACCCAGTTGACATCCAATTGTTCAGTAGGAGGCCTGACTGCAAAACTCAGGGACTGAGAGTTCAGATCCCAGAGACTTCCAGTCTTTCACCCTCCTGGCTCTATCATTAACCTCTGTTGCTTATCTCAATGGCCTTCTTTCTCTCTTACTTTTTTCCTTCTGTCCTTTCTTTCTGGCAACCCTTTTACTAATCAGGCTTCCATTCAATGTTCCTCCCAAGTATAAACCAAAAAAAAAAAAGTTTTGTAAAAAATAATACAATCAATAAAACAATCTATATTGGTCATGTCCAAAACTCTATGTCTCTTGGTATACTTGGAATCTATCACCTCTCTTTTAGAAGGTGAGTGACATACTCCATCAGAGTACTCCTAGACTCGAGGATATGAATTACTCTGATCAGAATTTTTAAGTCTTTTAGAGTTTTGTTTGTTTTAACACAATGTTATTGTCATTATATAAATTGTTCTTCTGATTCTAATCATTTTACTCTGCATCATTTCCTACTTCCCAGGAGTCTCTCAAATTGTCTTTTTCATCATTACTTTTAGCACAATGATACTCAATCATATTCAGATACCATGATTTATTCAGCCATTCTCCAACTGTTTTAATCTCCCCCACTCTCTTAAATCTCCCTCAGGATTAGAAAGTTTGTTTTAATTTTGATTATTGTTTCCTTGGTATGATCCTCACCTTAAGCCCAACCCTCCTATTCCCACTTATTTTCTTATGTGTATTCAACCTTGCTTTGTCTGGTTCAGACAAGAGTGACATTCATGTGATATCTACTTCACACATTTTTTTACTCAATGTTTGCTTATTCTTTTTGGTCCCAAGTCTTGAGAAATGGCACCATTCTACCCCCTATTTTTCCTTCTTGCACTCGAAAATTCCTTTTACCCAACATTCTTTTCCCCTCTTTCAAACACTTAAAACTGAATAAGTCCAGCTTTGAATTGCTTGCTGTATTCAGTACCTTTAACAATCTGAATCAAATCTTCATTTCTAACCTTGTTTTATTCTGCTCCTTTTGACTCGCTTTCCATTCCTTACAAATTGAACTGTTCTTGTTCAATCTCATCTTCTGTTCTTCTCTGTGCTTCCAAACAGAGGTAGATGGCACCATATTACATAGAGTGCTGAGCCTGTATTCTGGAAGATTTGAAATCAAATCAGATCTCAGATATTTGATTAGCTGTGTGATCTTGAGCAAAACACTTAATCTCTGTTCACCTCAGTTTCCTCACTCCAAATGGGGATAAAAAAAAAATAGCAACAATCTTCTAAAGTTGTTGTGAGAATCAAATGAGATAATATTTATAAAGTGCTTAGCACAATATAGCTTGGCATATAGTAGTCACTACATAAATGTTCATCCCATTCCCCCTCCATGTCTCAAAACACTCCATATTCAAATTTGGATAAGCAACAATATTTCTGTTTATGAATATTCTTTTCCTCCTCCATGGTGTGGCTCAGATATCACCTTTTCCATGACATTTTCCCATTCTGATGAACCAAAAATCATTCCTCTCTCCTTAGACTTTCAAATGAAAGTCTAAGCATTTAACAAAGAGCCCTGTGTATGGGAGATGCTGAGTATGTCTTTTGAATTAAGTAGAATAGTTCTATATCATCAAAATATGTCAATTGGATCCATTATAAATTTATGTTATTTAGAATTCCCTAACCTCAAATTGGTCCCTCCTGCCTCAAAGCAGACATTCTATATCTCCCTAATCAAGTCACAATACCAGTGGTTGCTCAAATCCTTCTCAGTTCTATTCATGTCTGCCTTTACCCTCTAAGCTATGGAACTGCCTTATACTTCCCTGCAAAAAAAAAAAAAAAAAAAGAGAGAGAGAGAGAGAGAGAGAGAGAGAGAGAGAGAGAGAGATTCACCAATAGCTCCTTTTCACCTCCTCATCTCATATCATTCAGACAATTTTTTCCTTAACTTTATTCTTCTTTACTCCAGTCCCACCTGAATAAATAATATCTCCTTTCCAAAGGCAATCTATCTAGATGTACATTTAATCCAGCAGACTAACTTCTCTTTCCCCCCTAACATCTAATCTCTTTCTTGTAATTCCTTATCTGCTAGCTACAAACAAGTTTGTTTCTCCTTTAAAAATCCTTATTAGATTTTTCTATCCAGACTAGCTATTGCCTTCCTTCTATAACTAAATCGCCTGAGAAAATTGCAATCTTTTTTCTGTTCTTTTACTCGATTCTAACTTTTCTATAATCTTGATTCCAACCTCATCAGTCAACTGAAATTGTGTTCTCCACAGTTGTCCAGATTCTCTTAATTGATCTACTCATTCAACCTGAAATTTCTGGACCCCTCTGCATCATTCCATACTATTCATCATCTTTTAATCCTGTGAATTCTCTTCTAACTGTGAACATTGTTTAGCCTAAATATTTCTTAGGTAAATTTTATTCTACAGAATCTGTTTTTCATATTTGCCTTAGAATGACAAGGAAAGGAGTTTGAAAAATATATTTTTTGCCCATTCAAAGAGCATATAAAACATTATTATCAGGGAAGATTTGGTTTTCACATTGCACCATTAATTATACATGATGCCCAAAGGACCATTATGAAAACGATTGCAATTTATGTAGCATCGGTTGTTCATGATGAAATGGTAGAGAAAGTCTATGAAAACATTATAAAAGACTCTAAGTCAAATCAGCATATACTCTGACATCTGGTGACTTCGATGCTACTTGGAAAAAGATAATGGCAGTGACAAATATTATAGGAAAACATCACTTAGGAAGAAGCAAGCAGGGCCAAAGATTTATAAATTAAAATCTCATTCATCTATATTTCAAATATCTTCTGTGAGAGAAGAATTCTTTTGCACAAAAATAGTGACCAAAAATAACATCAAAAAGAATGGAATATGTTATATATTAGAAGAAGAAAAACACTTGTTATTTATATAACAATTTAAATTTTTGATTCTGGAGGAATTTGAGGAATGGACTGAACCACACTGACTGTATCTTGTTACTCAGGTCCATGGCTGGCTCAGTTCACCTTCTATTCAATTATGGATCTATTCCAATTTCTGTCTTATAAGAAGACTGTATTCAATTATGGGGATTGTAAGAAAAATTTTATTGCATTATTTAAACCTAGTTCTGCATGGCTAAAATGGTGAACCACCTCTGCCTGTTGCTTGAAGAAACATAAAAGGATGTAGGTTTTACTGACCAGAAACTCAATCAGATAAAGACTGATATAAAACATTTTCTCATAATTATATATCCCAAGCAACTCACATGTCTTATCTGAAAATGGCCCCATACTGATAAATCAGTTATTATTTCCATGTTCCTTTGATCACATACAAACACTTGGGGGGGAGATAGAATGCCTCTTTTTTTTTTTTTTTTTTTTTTTTTGGATTTCAGGGAATTATACTTGTTTTCTTTGTCCTCAATTTGGAAAGTCTCTAATCTTTCCTCCAATTGGAAATCTTATACTTTTATATCCTGATTTGTACCCTGTTTATTGTTTTCTTTTAATCAATTGATCTTATTTGATTAATTGATATAAAAGCAAAAATAATGTCTCCTCCTGTATTCTATATTCATTGTCAAAGCAGAAGAGGTCTGGTCCCATTTGTTATTTAATTGGCATGTATCACTTAAGTTGATGTTCTCAGAAGCTCAAAGCTTTGTTTCTTCATTCATTTCATCTTTCACCTGTCACAGTTCACAAATATATCAACCACATTTTCAAACTGACCAGAATTAGTACATATAAAATAACAATTGTTATTGTCACATTATATTACATTAGAATCAACTTCATTCTGAACTATTTAAACAAGTAACAACACCAAAAATGGGAAATGGACAAAAGAAATGCCATTGATACTGCCTGTAATAATTATATTCAGCAATTAAACTATCATAAATTAATTACAATAAAAAGAACATAAAAATATTCTTATTCAGCAAACAACTAACTTGCTGTCAAATAAAAAGAAAGGGATAGTTGAATTTATCCAACATAATCTATACTAAGTTAGATCATAAATGATTAGTAAAATTTTATAAATAAGTAGTTTAATGTTCTTTTTCTTGGTTCGGGTTTTCTTGGGGTCCCTGGGAGCAACCTTCCTTTCAATTCAGAGTTATCACCACAAAAATAGCTAGATATTAAAGTCTAAATCCTTTATTATCTCTTTTGAAGTCTTGTCTCCTTTCCTGGGGGGTTAGCTTATTAATAGCTAATTAATTTAGCTTTCTTAGAGTCTGGATCCTTTATTGTGCCTGGTGCTGGGCAGCTTTCTGGAGAGCCCTTCAGTCTGGCCTTGGTTTTAGTGGGGAAAGTGTAGGAGTCCAAGCCAGCCACCAGGAACATTGAAGATCAAATTGAATTTCTCCCCTTGGTTCTGAGAGCTTAAGCTCCTGCCGCCAGTCCTTTGCCTTCTCTCTGAATGTCCATCCTGGCTAAGACTCTTAGCTCATATGTTTCACACTGAGTATACACCAATCATTATATCACTAGGAAACCATTATTTGTTGTATGATTAAATCAATGCTAAACTAAATTTAACCATTATCTCCTCAATTCCACTTAATACCTTGTAAGCATCCTTTGTTTCAAGTTCAGAGTTCTGGCCCATAGTCTCCTCAATTCCACTTAGTACCTTGTTTCAAGTTCTGACCCAAAAGAAAGGAGAATGGACAATTATGAACAGTATTATCTCATAAAGCAGAGAGAATCATGTCTACCCTCACAATGTTAGGAAAGTTCAAAAAGGGCTGAAATTCATTGAATGGAATCCTTGAAGTAAATTTTTAGGAGGATATGTTTATAGTCCTACAGGGTAAGTAAAGATAGATATGTTAAAATCTGCCTTGTTTGAGGGAGTTTCCAAATTAATAAGATCACTAATACATTTAAATATGATGATTTATGTCTAAGTTTGGAACTATACTGAAAAAAACTGAAAAAAAAAGTTATATTATCTTCCAACCATATTTTGGGTTTTACCTTTTTGTGCAATTAAATACATGGCCAGCTGCTCACTTTCCAAAAATAGTTTATGCTAAGGCATCTGTGAAAAACACATATTTTGACTTTTATTATTGTGATCAGTGTTTTCAAAAAGGCTAATTGAGATATAACATCCTATACTGGAGACCTCAGAGAGGCTAGTTCCCTTGTCTAGTCAACATTCTTCCCCAAATAAAAATATAAGGCAGTTGTACAAGGAGACACCTAAGATTTATCTCTTCTAAAACTAAAACATTATATAATTCTGTATGTGTTTTTGTTTTTCCTTGATGGACTGGAAGTTGGAATTTATTTTATGACTGTATTTATAGTATTGGAGATTTGAAGTCTGATTTTAGCTTCATTATCTGTAACTAGTCACCAGGCACAAAATACTACTTCATGAGGTTATGATGGAAATTTGCTAATAAATAAATAAATAAAAGAACCACAGTTAAAGCAGATTAGTAGCTTCTTATTCAATTTGCTGCAAAATTACTTTTCTATCAGTAATGTGGTTCTATCTACTAGGATTCAAATCCAAGGTTAAAAAATTTTCCTTCCCTTAAGCTTCCAGAGAATGGGACATCTATGAAATTGCATGTTTTTAGGTCCATATAATTCCTTAGACAGGTAATCTGTCATCAAATCATATAATGCATGTAAACTGATTTGCAAACTTTAAAATGCCATATTAGCATTACCAGTTACTGCTTTGTTCTGAAGGGATAGTGATGGCGATACTAGAAGGATGTAGAAGAGAAGAAAATGATAAAAGAAGATAGAGAAATACAAATGTGGCAGTGGTAAGAAGGTAGCAGTGAGAAAGAGGAAGAGAAATAAGAACACAGAGGAGTGAGGAAGGAGGTAATGAGAAAGAAGAGAGAAATGGTGGATACATTAAATGGTAAACTTGCAATCAGGAAGAACTGAATTCAGAGGAAGGGAGGGAAGGAAGGAAGAAGAAAAGGAAGGAGGAAGAGAGGAAGTAAAGGAGGAAGAGAGGGAGGAAGAAAAGAAAGGAAAGAGGAAGGAAGGAAGGAAGGAAGGAAGAAAGGAAGGAAAGGACAGAGAGAGGAAGGGAGGGAGGGAAAAGATAATAGCTAAAGCTTTTTTAAAGTCAAATCTGTTTAGTAAGGAGTTATATGTTTGTTCCATTTCACTAAAATATATTTTGTAAGGAGTTTTCTTCAGATAATTTCTGTGTTTCCTTTTCCAAACCCTCTTGCAAAGTTCTCATTTCCTTTCCCCATTTTTCTTCTAACTCTCTTCTAAGATCCTTTTTGAATTCTTCCAAGATAGCCTTGTTATATGGAAACCAATTTCATATCACCTTTGGAGACTTCATCTGGAAGCTTCATCTTCATCTGGAAATGATTTGCTTTTAGTGTCCTCAGGGTTTGAAATCTGTTCTCTTTCTCCATAAAAACTCTCTATGGTGAGAGTTCTTTTTGTTTTTTGCTCAATTTTTAAAAGGTTGAGGTCTGCTTATAGAGCTACAGGGAGATTTTCCAAGCTTCCTCTACAGGAGAGAGTGGCTGTGTAGGGTCAATGTTGACCAATTTCAGGTACTGGGTGGGCATGGCCATGTCACAATATTTTGGAGCTTAGGGGCTCACTATTTGCCCACATGTTTATTTATTTATTAAAATTTTTATGCCATTTAATTTTTTTGCCATTAAATATTTATGGCAGCCCTTTTTGTAGTAGCAAGAAATTGGAAACTAAGTGGATAACCATCAGTTGGAGAATGACTGAATAAGTTATGATATATGAATGTTATGGAATATTATTGTTCTATAAGAAATGGTCAGCAGGATGATTTTTTATATGCCTGGAGAGACTTACAGGAACTGATGCTAAGTGAAATGAGCAGAATTAGGTCATTCTGAACTGCAATAGCAAGATTATATAATGATCAATTCTGATGGACATGGCTGTTCTCAACAATGAGATGACAGGCTTGTTCCAATGATATTGTGATGATGAGAGCCATTTACACCCAGAGATTGTATGTAGGAACTGAGTGTGGATCACAATATAGCATTTTCACTTCTTTTGTTGTTGTTTCCTTGAATTTGATTTTTCTCTTCATTTTTTCCTTTTTGATCTAATTTTTCTTATGCAGCAAGATAATTGTATAAATTATATGCCTATGTTAGATTTACATATATATTACTATGTAAAAATGATGGTAATGCCTAAGATGATGTTTTGAGATGGCTGGAGAAGCTTACATGATCTGATGCTAAGTGGAGTAGAATGAAGAGAACATTATACACAGCAACAACAACATTATGCTATGATCATGTGATAGATTTGGCCCTTTTCAACAATGAGGTGATTCAGGCTAATTCCAATGGACTTGTGATAGAGAGAGCTATCTTTATCCGCAGAGAAGTCTATGAGGACTGAATGTGGATCACAGCATAGTGTTTTTACCTTTTTGTTGTTGTTTGCTTGCTTTGTTTTTTCCTCATTTTTTTTCCTTTTTGATTCGATTTTTCTTATGCTTCATGATAAATGTGTAAATATATTTAGAAGAATTGCACATGTTTAAACTATATTAGATTAATTGCTGTCTAGAAAAGGAAGAGGTGGGGAGGGAAGGAGAAAAATTTGGAACCCAAAGTTTTGCAAGGATGAATGTTGAAAACTATCTTTGCATGTTTTATTTTTTTAAAAAGGAAACTGTCCTGATATTCTAAAATCAGAGTGTAAAATAGAAATTAAAAGAATCCACTGATTATCTGAACAAAAAATGTCCCAAAAGCAAAATTCCCAGGAATATTACAGCCAAATTCTGAAACTCCCAAATATTGCAAGCATCCAAAAATAATTCAAGAATAGTGAAGCCACAGTTAGGATAACATAAGATTTAGAAGCTTCCACATTAAAGAACCAGGGAGAATGGAATATGATATTTCATAGAGCAATGGAACTAGTATTATAACCAAGAATCACATACCTAGGAAAACTGAGTATCATCCTTGAAAGGAAAAGGTGGTCATTCAATGAAATAGAAGATTTTCAAGCATTTGTATTGAAAAGAACAGAGGTGAATGGAAAATATGATTTTCAAATATAGGACTCTAGAGAAGTATAAAGAGGTAATCAGGAAAAGTGATATCACAAGGATCTTAATTGTTTTTATCTATTTACATCCCTACGTGGGAAGATGATACTTATAACTTCTAAAAACTTTCTCATTATTATGGCAGTTATAAAGGGTATATAGAGACAAAGGGCATAGGTGTGTGTGTGTTGAATATGAAGGAATAATATCTAGAAAATTAAATAAAATCAAGGGATGAGAAAGGAAAGTACTGGGAGAAAGAGAAACAAAGAGTCAAAATGATGTAAATTATTTGTCATAAGAGTCAAGAAAAATATTTTACAATGGAGAAGATAGGGACAGGAGAGGAGATGAATTAACTTTATTCTCTTCAAAATTAGCTCAAAAAGGAAATAACATACACATCCAATGTGAGTATATAAATCTACCTTATCCTACAGGAAAATTGGAGGGGAAGGGAATACAAGAATGGGGGAAGGGTAATAGAATAGAAAGCCCTCTCGGGGAGGGACTGGTCAGAAGCAAAATACTTTTGAGGAGGGACAGAGTGAAAGGAAAGAGAGAATAGAATAAACAGAGGGGAAATATAGTTAGCAATAGTAATTATGAAAATAATTTTGAAGCAAGTTTCTCTGATAAAGGCCTCATTTCTCAAATGTATAGGGAACTGAGTCAAATTTATTAAAAAAAAAAAAAAAAGAGCGAGACATTGCCCAATTGATAAATGAGCAAAAGATATGATCTATGGTACAAAGGTTTATACAATCACACATATCCTTTTAACAATACCACTAATGGGCATGAATCCCAAAAGAGATTTTTTTAAAACCTATATGTATAAAAATATTTATAGCAGCTCTTTTCTCAGGGCAAGAAAATTGAAAATTGAGGCATGCTCATCAATTAGGCAATAGCTAAATAAATTATGCTATAAGATTATGAAGGAATATTATTTTCTACAAAATAGGATGAACAGAATGCTCTCCAAAAACCTGGAAAGTCCTCTATAAACTCAAGCAAAATGAAATGTACTGTGTAATAGCAAAGTTGTGTGAATGACCTTGCTATTCTCAGCAATTCAATAATCCAAGACCATTCTGAAGGACTTATGAAATATGCTATCCATATCCAGAGAAAAAACTGATTGTGTTTGAATACAGACTGAAACATACTTTTTTTAAAACTTAATTTTACTTGAGGGATTTTTTGGGGGTAGGGGAGATCTTTGCTTTCTTTTCCAACATGATTTTTATTGAAATGTTTTGCACAACTTCTCAAACTGGGGCCTTCTCAAACTGGGATGGAGGAAGGAGGAGAATCTGTAACTCGGAATTTTAAAAACAAATATAAAAATTGCTTTATATGCAACTGGAGAAAATAAAAAATATTTTTATAAGTTACCAGCCTCAGTTTTTCTCAGTAACAGGGATAAGAGATGTGAACCACCACTCCTGGCCAGACTTCCAGTCAAAAAATACATTAATTCTTTGATTCTACCAAATAATATGTACATAATTATTCATCTCAGATTCGAGTCACTCCATTATTTTGCCCCAATTTGTCTTCACAGTCTTATTCCCCTTTGCTCCTAAATGTACCCTATCCTTCAGTCACACTAGACCTCTATTTCTCATTCCCCATACTTTTATATTTTCACATTCTTTATCCATGTCATTCTCTCTGATAATTCCAGTCTCTGCCTTCTGAAATTCTACACATATTTCAAATTCTAATTCAAATGCTACCTTTACCACAAAAATTTCTCTGATCCTTCCAAACATAAGTAACCATTACCTTTGCTGTAAATTTTCTAATCCTTGTTATATCTCTTGTGGTATTTATCATATTTTAAAAATTAAAAATGATTATTGTATATACATATCTAAACGACTAGATAATAATTTCCTTGAGGGGAAATACCCCTTTATTCATCATTTTTATCTTCCTTAGAGCCCACTAAAAGAAGAGGCACTCAATAGATGTTTGTCAAGTGAATGAATTAATTACATAGCACATTCCAGGATCTGAATAGAATTCTCATTTGGAGGCATTCAAGAGAGACCTGGCAGTCACTAGGCTGGCAAAAAAATGGTTGCTGTAAGCCAAACAAAGAGGCTATGACCATCATGACAGAACCTACTAGCATGGATGCTCCACAGGGGAGAAGATAGAGAGAATTATCATCTAGCTCAAACAAGCAGATGGCTCAGCTGCCATGCAACCTAAGAATGTCATTTGCATGTTGAGAGACAGAAAACTGAAGACAATCAGCTTCCTAACAAGCAATAACACAGCATTTCTTGACCATTGTAGACTAAAAAGCTTTCTTATTCCTAAAATTTCCCTTATAAAATTATAGGATTTGAGAGCCAAGGAATTTCCTGAGCCCCTATTCTGAAGCAAGCTAGGAAAAAAAAATCACACTATCCAGCTGGTCTCTCATGAGAACTGCATTAACAGTTTATTAATTACAACAAGTGGGAGAAGGCTCCAACCTGGGGTGATTCCTAATTATATCATGCATCAAATCTAAACTCCTCAGCATTTGTTCATAGGACTTCCATTAATTACCCCCTTCTCTCCATCTGACTACCCTCATCTCCTGTACCATCTCAGCTTGGACTTCCATGACCTGCCAAGCAAACCTGCTAGCTGTCATTCCCCTGCCTAGAGTTTACTTGTTCCTACCTCTGAGTCTTGGGGTTTGCCACTCTCTCTTCCCAACCAAATCTTTCTCTCACTAAGCTTCAGCACCTGGATGACAATATTTCACTTCTAGCAGGTGGATAGTTCTTCAATTTGATGGCTTAAAACAGAATCAACAAGTTTTTTTTTTCTTTTCATATCAAGGTCAATGATCAACTGAGTAAAATAAAATTTTAAAATATCAGTCAAAATGTACATGAAAGTAAGAAGTTGCTTTTTCTGAAACATGGGGATAGGAGAATGAATCACTAAGATAAGATGAAGACTGAGGGAAAAGGATAACACAGTAGCAAGACCCCTTTTGTAGAGGGCTCCTATCTTGAGATCCCATGTCTGACACCTACTACTTGTGTGAGTTTGGTTGCTTTGGTTCACTTATATTCAGTTTGATAATCTAGAAAAATGAAAAAACTAGCATAAATGGTCTCTGAGATTGACTTGCTCAGACTCATATAGCTAGTGAGTGTCTGAGGCCAAATTTGAATTCAGGTCTTCCTGACCTTAGGCCCTTAGGTTCTGTCCACTGAACCACCAAGCTGTCTCTCTTGTTCTTACCCTACCCCTTTTCATTTGCAAGGATAACTCAAGAAATCTTGTGGAATAATACAGGATTTTAGAAACAGATGGCATTTTGCAATTTTTTGGAAGCCAGATGCTAAAATGATTTTAAATGGGTTCAAACTGGATATCAGGAATTGAAGAAAGTTTTTTTTTAAAAGCTTTCTAACATTAAGTAGAATTTTAGTACGGAAATACTGCTCCTAGAAAGTCAGAAAAAAATTAAGTTCAAAGACAGATTGAATGCTTTCAAGTTTATTCCAAATAAGTTTGGTCCTTGAAGGCTTCAGAAAAGAGAAACTATTCATGAATAAAACTCTGGGAACTGGCAGCTTCTTCTTTTTCTAGAGAACACTTGTTTTTTGTCACTGTGGTTGTTTTGTTTTGTTTTCTATTTTGATGATCAGAAGTATGTTGGGCCTTTCTTTTTCACCAAAAGAAGTACATCTTAAGCCTCAGGGCTCTAAACTAAAAGAGAAATCAGACACCTTATTCTCCTTCTTATGGAGAAAAAGTAGTATCACAGATAAGAATCCAATTGAAACTAGGAAGCCAGAAACAGGAAGAAGTTTCACCAAAAAAAAAAAAAAAAATCCAATGGAGCTACATCCCCAAAGCAATTGGAGCATCATTTAGCAATGACCACATGAGACCAACAGTTTGCTGCACATGCAGCAGCAATATTATGTTATATCTAGTGTAGATAATTAAAAGATATTGACAACTCTGGCATCAGAGACATAAGTTGTCTCTCCAGCAATGTGCCCTGGACACACTCTATGTGTGCTCTTCCATATATGTGCTTTAGTCAAGGGAGTTTGCCATACTGGGATTCTCCATGCATATTTCCTGAGCATATTACTTCTTTGGCACAGATAATATTCTTGAGAGAATGTGTCCAGGTTCATAGGAGAAATGTACCATTGTTACTTTTCCTACTATATTATTTCATTCAATATCTTTGATGTGGACTAATTGTGTCTTCCAAATTGGCTACTAAAAATAAACACATTTGGGGGAGTTTATTAGCCATAGTTTTGAGTGAAACAGATTGCTTTGTATGTAAGATAATTTGTCGTGAGAGCCATATACAAGTGAGGGTACTTCCAGAACATTATTCATCAAGCCTAGAACTGGCAGATGATAATCCAAGAGCACTATTACCTCTCTCATAGAATGTCTGCTATGAGAACAGTGAAACTCACATGATCAGTTTAAGATTCCATCCCCAGAAGGATCCCATGCTTTTTTTGATCAACTTAGAGTTGAGAAGGCTATCTGGCTTGAGGACCTATATCACAATTGGCTACAGAGGATCAGAATGAGTTGGAGAATTGAAAGGATCAGGTCAGCAGGGGATGAGCAACAGAGAATACCAAACGCTACATCCCTTGAGTAATTATAAATATATTATATTAATATAAGTGTGATTTGTTATAGATGTCTTCAGCTAGTACAATTCTATTGAAAATTTAAGGAAAATCACAGGTAGAGAAGCTACAAAATGTTAGGGTTATTTGTAAAGGGCTGAGAAGGTGCACTGGAATCAGACAACTAAGGCTAATTATCAATTGGCTAATAATCTATTAGCATATGTTTGGGAAATGGTTCTTCCCACTATTCTGTGCTGGCTCAATCTTTTGATGTATACAGATAATTGTAAAAGGGATTGGGGGGGTGGAGTAAAACAAGCCAGAGTCTCTTTGGCAGTGGATGAGAAGGGAGGTCATGGAGAGCTTGTGCCCATTCCTTTCACTTCTCTCCTTAAAGACCAAGGATTTTTGCTTATCCTGACTCCAGCTGATTCTAAGGTATCCAGGGTGCTAACCCGGACTTCACAGTTATTAGAAAAGTTATTCAGTTTAATAAATGATAGTAAATCACCTATTTACTGATAGACCTCAGAGATCATCTGGCCTGAGACAGGCATTTGAGAGTTGAGGAAACTGGAACCTAGAAGGGTAACTAGCCAATATTGCCTAATCCATTGCCTAAATTGTTGAGCTTAGATTCAGGATTCTAGTCCTGGCTCTACTGCTTTTTATGATCCTAACTCTAAATCAATAATGTTATGAAGTACCCATCCCAAACTCTGTTCAGGTTTTTGTTTCCATCAACTTCCTGCCACTGAATTGAAAACAGGAGGAGAGTACTGCAAAGAATGGACTTCCACTAAATATTTACATGATGAATGAAATAGATATCAAATATTATGCAGAGATAGAGCTATTTACTGTATCATTTGTAAATATTCTAGAATAAAGAATAATATTGCACTATTCTCAAGAGACTGTGGCTGAAGTAACTTGTCTTAATTACCTATTGTGAGGGAATAAAGAATGTAATTCTTTAATGTATCTCTTGCACAAATTATCAGAAAACACAAAGTGCATTCTCCACCATGGTTTAGCATTGCTCAGATTTTCCTTTTGTCTATCTCAGTGTCGGCATTCTTTTTCATTATATCAGTCTGCTTTAAATATTGTTTATCACTAAGGCACTGAAGCATTTCATATATGTCAATAAATGAAAGGAAATAATAATGGGTTTATTAGATTTTTTACAGCTCTGATCCCTTATATCCCACTGTGATATAGGTTCTCAAGCCAGGTGGAATGTTTGATTATATGATTGTCACTCTTCTAATAGCAGACATTCAACAGAAGAGAAGTAACAGTGCCCTGGGATTATCCTCCATTAGTTCCAGGTTTGAAGAATAATGATCTGGGGGTACCCTTACTTGTACATGGATCTCAAGGTAAATTATCTTACATTTTAGGCACTCTGTCTCATTCAAAACCATGGTGAATAAACCCCTTCTAATGTGTTTACTTTTACTAGCCATCTGGAAGACATAATTTTACTTGTGTAGGTAACTCCCAATGAGGAAATGCTCTGGGTGTCTACTCTGCAACTTATTTCCTTAGTGAGTTTCTTGGCCATTGAAAGATTAAGGGACCTGCCCAAAGTCATATGTTTAATACATGTGCAAAGAAGGACTTGAATTGAGGTCTTCCTGTCTCCAAGGCCAACTATCTACCCCTCATAGTATGCTGTCTTCTGCATTCAAAAGAGCACTTACTTCATTTGTTCAAGAATATATGATTTTGTCAATGAGGATACTTCTACTGACTTGGCTTTCAATTTTTTTTTTTTTTTTACAGTCTACTAGATAGTGTTTTAGAATCATAGTGAACAAAAAAATCTATAATCCTGAATCTCTCAATCATAGATGGACTAGACCAAAGACCATAGATTATTAAATTACAGAATTTGAGATTTGAGGGGATCTCAATTACCATCTAGACTAAAATGAATCTGAAAGGAATGTTTACTCTAAGGTTCCTGACAAGTAATTATCCATCTACTGATTGAAGCCTTCCACTAAAGATGACTACTTCCTATTTCTACAGTTGTACAGCTCCAATTTGTCAGAAAAATAATTTGTTTTTTTTTTTACCGACATAAAAATCAAAATTTTCCTCTTTGCAATGTTCACTCATTACATTTGTTTCTATTCTCTAGAGCTAAACAGAACAAATCTAATCCCTGTTTATATGCCAGTCATTCAAAACTTGAAGAGTGAAAATATTTCCTATGAAAATAAACTAATCATCCCTAGTTCCTTGAATGAATTCATGTATGACATGGACTCAAGGTATATTAATATCATGTCCATCCCATGTCTAGACTTTTCATATTATTAATAAGGGTGAGAATTAAATTACCTTATTTTAGCTCTGATATTTTAACTAGATAAGAATGCTTCTATGATTCAATCAGCTAATCATAACTGATAATGAACAGTTTCCTTGAATGAATTCATGGATGACATGGACTCAAGGTATATTAATATCATGCTTACTGTCCATCCCATATCTAGACTGTCCATATTACTAATAAGGGTGAGAATTAAACTACTTCATTTTAGCTCTGATATTTTAACTAGATAAGAATACTTCTATGATTCAATCAGTCAATCATAACTGATAATGAACAGTTTTCTTGAACCAATCAAAATTTCTCTGAGAGAGACTTGGTCATAGATTTATATAAAAATAAGTTATCCCAGATCCAGAAGGAAAATCTGAGGGTCCCCAGAGTTTGGAGCAAGATAGCACTTCAGTTCACCTTTAAGCAACAAAGGGAGAATTGAGTTATGACAGAGAAGGGAAATATAAAGAAGGGAATCATTGGCTTCATAGATATCTCAGATTAAAAGATACAGGATGGGGAAAGTCTCAAGAAAAGATCAGTTATTTCTTCAATTACCCCTCTTGATGTTAAAAAGTCAACCACTTTCCCACTGGGCAACATAGTCCATATTTGCCCTTCAATATTGTAGTTCTGCCTTTTCCTTTTCTTTCAGTTTTAAGGCCATATGTTGTTGTTTTTTACTTCTCTCTATGAGGTATTTCTCACTAGCTCCTCTTTTTCTCTCTAAAAGGCTGAATCCAATCATTCTCACTACTCCTTCATAAGTCTTATTCCAGGGATACTTGCCACCTTACTTCCCCCCCACCTTGTCATCTTTGAAGTACAAAAAGATTTCATCATTTCCTCTCCATGGATACCATATAAAAGGAGAGAGATTCCCTAAAGAGGGCTATGTGGATTAGCTGAGTCCTCCTTGCCAAGGGACTCAAATTCATACTCAGATCTTTCTGTCCTTGCTTTAATTATGCTGATGTCTCTAAATTCTGGCAGCTGCATCTATTCTCTATTATAAGGCAAAGTTTTAAGGTCTAACTTATAACTAGAATAGTCCTGACCCAATAAATAATCCCTAAATATGAAGAGAAGATTAATCTTTTAAATAAAATTGATATGTATCAACAAGTACCGAGATAAAGAACAAAAACAAAAACAAAGAAAAAAACCTCCTCACTCCAAAGACAATCATGATAGTTTTGGGTTTGTTTCATATCATGCATTACTTGGAATTAGAGTTATTCATTTATAGTCTTTTACCTCTAACAGTTGGTGTGTTTTCTTAGGGCAGAGGTATTATTTTATCTAAACTGTGTATAAAGAAAGAGACACAAAGACATAGAGACAGATTAATTAATTAACTTGTGACAATAGACAATCACTTCATATTTCTATACTTTATTTCCCTCATTTTACAAAATGAGGGGATTGACAATACAACTAATTCACCCTAAACTCAGATCAAAGAAGAAGGGATTCTATGAGGACAAAATTTTTGGTCAATGGATATAAACAAGTAGTTTTCAGACAAAATCATCAAAAGCTATCTATAGTTATATGGGGAAAATGATTTAAATCACTATTAATGAGAAACAATCCAATAAACCACATACCCATCAGAATGGATAACATAACCAAAAAGGAAAATGGCAACTATTGGAAGGGATACTAGAAAATTAAAATACTAATGTACTGTTGGTGAAGTCGTATACTGAACCAGCCATTCTAGAGAGCATTTTGGAACTATGCCCAAAAGATTATAAAATTACATATATCCTATGGCCAAGCAATAAGTATTAAAAACTTGGTCTATATCCCAAAGAAATAAAAACAAAAAGGAAAATGACTTATGTGTACAAATATATTCATAGCAGGTCTTTTAGTGGCAGCAAAGATTGGAAATTGAGGGGACATCCAACAATTGGGGAATAGCTGGACAAGTTTTTGCATAAAATTGTGATGAAATACTATTGTGCTTTCAGAAATGATGAGCAGGATACTTTCAGAAATAAGTGGAATGGCTTACATGAACTGGTAAAAAGAGCAGAACCAGGTAAACATTGCACACAATAACAGCAATATTGTATAATGATTTACTATGAATAATTTAGCTATTTTCAGCAATACAAGGCTCTAAGGCAGTTCTGTAGGCCTTATAATGAAAGATGCTGTCCATTTTTGGAGAAATAACTAGTAGAGTATGAATACAGATCAAAAACATTTTTTTCTTTATTTTTCTTGGGGGGGGGGTTGTCTGTATTTTCTTTTGAATAAATTACACGAATGTGTTTTGCATGACTAAACATGTATAACCAAAGTCAATTCTCTTGCTTTCTCAATGGGGAAAGGGAAGGAGGAAAAGAATTTGGAACTCAAAATTGGGGGAAAATGTTAAAATTGTTTTTACATATAATTGGGAAAAACAAAATATGAAATAAAATTTTTAAAGTACTGGAGGCTTTCTTAAAAAAAAAAAAACAAAAAAAAAACCTCAACTACAAACTGGAAAATCAAAAATCTAAACATTCTTACATCTTAAGAAAGCTGGGGCATGGAAGGAGACAGAGACATTCACAGCAAATACACCTAAATTCCTTGAAATTTAATTTTACTTGTATCTTTTCTTGTAACAAGTTAGTTGTGAACTTTGAGCTAACTTTAACTAGAGTACAACTCAATACAGTAGCCAATCTATTAATCACCAGATAACAAAAAAATAATTATGCATTATGTGTGCATATGTACAGAAAGAGAAGTATTACATATATATTGAATGATATGCTTTTTTTCAAAAGATAAAAAAAGAAACCCAAAAGTAGTATGTTTTTATATTATATCAGCTGAATGGCTAAACCAATGCTTGAACAAACATTTGTGTTGTAATCCAACAGTACCTAATTCACTTAATAGTTTCCCAATCCCGCAACTAAGTAGCCCAATACTCAATGAACTTGTTTCTTGAACAAGTTCCTTGAAGTCAGGAAGACCACATTCAAATTTGGACTTGGATACTTACTAGCTTTGTGACCTTTCACAAGTCACAATATCTGTCCAGGTCAGTTTCATCTATTGTGAAAAAGGAATAATAATACCTTACCTCCAAAAGCTATTGTAATAATTGTATGAATAAAATGCTTAGCACAGTGCCTGGCACATAGTAGGCAGTTCATAAATAGTTTTCCTTCCATCCAGTCAAACAAATACAAAGGCAAGGATCATTTCTTTTTAAGTTGTAACATTCACTTCCCATGCATGTGTGACACACATACAAAAGACTATATCCTTTTTTTGTACTGGGAGCTATAAATTCTTTAAACCATGAATTAACAAAACAGTAGGTCTTTAAAAGGGTAAAAATTAGTCTAACATTGCCAGCACACACAATATTTGAAAATAGTGAGATATGTCCAAATATAAAAACCTTAAACAAAACAAAACACTTTCTCAGTTCTCCCCTAAAAAATATATCAGTGCTTGCCACAGCACTTTTAGGCATATGTAAAATATACTGCCTGCTTTTATTCACTGTAAGTGACTGGGATATAATTCACTATGAAGTTGTTATAACAGGAAGGAATGAGGATAGATTAACCTTTCAATGTTACCTGGTCTCAGGATTTCCCAATGTGTTAATGAATTTCAGAAGGTGGGAGCTTCAGACCCACTGACAGTATATTAATCTGAGGAAGTAGAATATAATACAGTCTTCTAAACTCAAAGGTGAGTGGATCAATTTAGAAAATGTTAAATCAAATCTAAGTCTGGAAGATAATCCAAACCTGCAAAATTCAAATGAGTTGGGGAAAGTGTCCCTCCCCTTTTGGAGCAAAACAAAGAAGAAAGATATGAGTAATTAGTTCCAAAGGCTATTCTCTCTCACCTCTTTCTCTGGAATCAGTAAACAAGAGTGTGTTACTTGTTTTACCTTGGACCTCCTCCAGAAATGAAGACATATGAAAATGGCCTTTTGGGAGTGACAAGATAATACCTCTTTAGTCTACTATGTCATCGACTACCATGTCCTCAATATACACATCAGTTTCTTTGAATTTAAAGGGCTGATAACAAAGAAGTATACAGGTCAAAAAATAAATAAATAAATTTGCTGTCATGCATAGAGACAGACAACCTGGAATAGTGGGTAAAAGGCTAGTCTCAGAGTTAAGAAAACTTGAGTTCAAGGCCTGTCTGATATATATTGGCAATAGAATTATGAACAAGTCATGCAAGTATTCACATGTACAGGTAATTCTCTTAAAAGTCAATAAATATTAAGTAAACATGCAACATGCCAGGCACTGTGCAAAGTACTGGAGACATAATAAAAAGATATTCTTCATTGCCTAGAATCTTGCAGTTTAATAGATGATAGTAAGACACAAAAAGAAACTAAAAAATAGGAGGGGACCATCAGAATACTTATTTGGTGAGAGAGTAAGAAGGGGAAATGATGTCCATAGAGTCAAAATCAAGAAAAACAGTTAATGGAAAATGACAAGTTTAAATAGAAAGTTCAGAGCCATCTATAAAAAACTTTAGAAAGAGTTTACTCTATCCTCCAGCCCTCCAGTCACAGGGATGCGGGAGAGTTGGGGATGAGGAAGAAATTGAAGGTGCTGAATTGTTGAATATCTAAATTAGATGAACCCAAGATACAGCTTAAATGCGAAACTGTGTTAATAGAGAGAGTTCCAACCCTAGAACTTCTTGACATGAATGAAATCATAGATCTGGATCAACTCTATACCAATATAAATGCTGTCTTTAATTTATTTTTTAATCCCTAGAGCCTAGCATAGGGCTTAGAACATAATTAATAAATATCTGTTGAGTGACCATTTTCTAGGAAATAACATCAAGCAACTAAGAAAGACGGGACTATAACTAGTAAATTCACAATATAACATTTCCACAAAAATAATCCTGGGTCACTAAAGCTAAAGCAATGAATAATAGCAGATAAGGGAAATACCAGGAGATCTTAATCCTCTTCTTCTTCTTCTTCACTCTCTCTCTTTCATCATATATATATACACACAGTTATATATGTATACACATATACATACATACAGAGATATATATGTATACATATACATATGTTTACTACCTTGAACATTTCCAACAAAGGAAAATAGAAAAAAATAATGCTAATGGAATGCCTTTCAATTTATGTCTGAATACACATATTCTTTTGATTTGATTCTATTTAAAAATTAAAAGCAAAAATAAAAATAGGATGGTAGTCAGCGCTAGTTCGTGTTCTTGATTATCAATCAGAGGAAGCAAGTTGATCACTTTCCATTTTCCTCCATCCCCATTGCATAGTATATCTCTAGTTTTGTCTGTGTTTGATTAAAGAACCATAGAAGCTGCAAAGCAATTGAAATCAAGGGATTTGTCCAGGGTCACACAGCTAGTAAGTATTAAATGTCTGAGGTCAAATTTGAATTCAGGTCCTCCTGACTACAGGGCTGTTACTCTATACCCATTGTACCATCTACTGCCTCCAGAAACATAGAATTTTAAAGCTAAAAAAGACTTGAAAAAAAAATCTAGTCTAATTAATCTTAACAATTTGCCATATATGTAAGAAAGTGTAGAAAGAAATTGTCCCACAACTAGCCATACTTAGGACCTATGGTATACTGATAACTGTTCAACAACATTTAGAATCATACAGTTAATTAGTGTCAGAATCTAGACTTGAACTGAGGTTTTCCTGACTTCTGGTTAAATGTTCTATACACTCTTCCACCTAGTATTATAACTTACTAACAACTTCAAAAATCTGTGGTAATTAAACCACATTGAGGATTCACCTAATACCATTCAAATTGCCAAAGAAGATAAAAGATGGTAATAATCAATGTTGGAAAGTTTATAGGAAAATTGGTAAAAAGATATACTATTCTTTGGTCCAGTGAAGTGAGCACACCATTCTGGATTCCAATATGAAATTATCACTCAATAAACAACTGTTTACTAAGTGACAAATACATGCTGATACTATGGTAAATACTAAAATATAAATAATGAAATAATTATGAAAAAATGGACAAGTTATACATATTATTTGACCCAGGAATCTTATTCTGTCACTTACCTGGTCCCCTCCATTAGGATTCACATCTAAGATTTTTTCCTCCATACAGTTCAAATGTTCTAATAGCTATGTTTCTATTTTACCTACCATTTTTCATTATTAAATGCTTTTCTTACTTAAATTTTGAGAACACAAAGACATGCAACTGTCTAGTAATTACATTTGGAAAACAAATTATATGTAATTTCCATGACAATCACCTTTTAGCAAACCAATAAAAGAGAGAGCTTATGGAGCAGAATAATAATTAATACTTATGATAATAATCATTACATTTTACATTTGGTTATGTCATCAATTCACATGAACTCAGTCTTACTTATTCTTCATAATTTCTCTAAGACAACAGAGTAAGTTATTTCACCAACAGACATTAATTAATTTTATTTTTTCTTAATGATTTAATTTTCTAAAACATTTTAAATTTCTCAAATGTAAAAATAATTTTTCTTCTTTAATAAAATTTTAGAATAATATACTTGTAAATCAATCAGATAGGCCAGAAAAAAATGGCTTTCCTAAAATAATTTATAGCCTATAGGGTCTTAGGTTTAGAGCTGCAAAAGACAACGGAGAAGAGAATAAGGGATTTTAATTTTCTCTTTTACTTTTTCTCTGATATTTAATTTGTTTTATGGGTGAGAAAAATGATGCAGAAATGATCTGTAGCAGGTTCAGAATTATATGGGTTAGAAGCATCTGAGTGATACAATGGATAGAACACTAGGCCTAAAGTCAGAAGGATCTGAATTCAAATGTGGCACTTGCAAGTAAAGGCATTATTGTCTTTAAAGATGTCATTGGTCCCCTTTGAGAATGAAGGGCCAACAACAACAACATCACACATAAACAATTCTGTAGTTTTGAGGATTTCTTGCTCAAATAATGAAATTAAAGCCATACTTCATAATTTCCATAAACATTTGCCCTAGATAAATTAGATTTCTATTGGGAAAACATGTGTTAGTAACTCTGATACTCAGAGACAAGCACCATAATATGTACTCAGAGAACTGGGGGTGAGGAGTTAGAATTCATTTGAAACAAGGTAAGAGGAAAGATCTCCGATGTTAGGACATAAGGCCCAAAGTGGGTGCGATGAGAGCAAGGAGAACAGCTAGAGACACCCAGATATTATAAAGTCATTGTTGGAGAACAGGGAAAGGTGGGGCAGACTGGGAAGGAGTTCCTTGGGTCTACAGTTATCCCTTTCACATCACAGCTTTCCCAATCATGATCTGTATACGAAATTAATGGAAATTTGGGTGGAGCTTTGTAGAAGCTGCAGATGGCCAGCAGATGACACCGAAAACATTCAGAAATACATAAAATATATGTATATTATTGTTTGATATCAGCATATTTTATCTTTGAATATCATTATAATTAAGATTTCTTCTCTGGTATGAAGCAAGGGTCAAAAAATTTTTAAGAATTTTCCAGATTGTGGGGGCACCATCCCCCTAATCCCCATAACATTGATTCAATTTGATGTAAAAGTGCTATTGATGTAAATTGTGACTCCTTTAATCTTTTATTTTGGGGGGGAGGGGTGATGTAAAAATGTGTCTCCTTTAATCTAGGGGGAAGGGTCCAAAAGGAACCTTTAGGGGAAGGGTATTCCTGGGTCTCAAACCTTCTGGCCTCTGGGAGGGGCCATACTCATTCTTAAGGGAAACTCCCAAGATAAGTAATCTCATTCACTTGAAAATCTCTGTTTGAGGTATAACCAAGGCCCTCTACTGAGTTGAAGATTAGTCCCTGGAACTGCTCCCGGCTCAGGGCCAGGGCAAACCCCATATAACCATAAACTTGTCAATCTATTGCAGCTAATTCCTAATTAAGAGTTTACCTGCTAAGAAAGCTGTCTTCTTAATGTAAATAAATCCATTCTTGCCACAAACCTCTAACCTCTATTTATTGGGGTTTGTCAATTATTTCACAAAGCCTGCCCCAAGGCTAGGGGGATCCTGTTGCTGTCAGGAGATCTTTTGGCCCTCAGCTCTCACACCTCATCACTATCAGAATCCTCTACATTTAAGCACCTTGAAAAATTTGATTCTTGATCATAATTAAGACTGACTCTGGACCTCAGTTTCCAATTCAGTGAAATGAAGATGTAAAACAAGATGATTTTGAAAGTTTCCTCCAGCAGTAAATTTTTCTGATTCCATATTTTTTATGTCAATAAACTAGAAGTTTAGAATAATTTTAAGAGTCATACTGATGAGGTTTAGATATGGGGTACCTAAATGAAATTAGGACTTAATTAAGGTCTAATGGAAGGTTTGGGGTAACAACTCAAGAGTCCCATGTAAAGGAATTTACAGGCCCGAAAAGCTAGATTGATAAAAGAGGTTTATTATGGGGTTTGGAAAGTGAAAGTATAGTTAAGGAAATAGGTGAAGGTAGAGATAAGAGGACACTGGAAACAGAGTTCCAATGGACCGAGGGTCCTTGGGGTGCCAAGCATGGTGATGACATGTTTTAACCCTCTGCAAAGAGGAGGTTCCAAGCTTGACTTTTTTATAAGGAGAGATTTAGCGAAAGGGGCCTCTGGGTAGAATCTCAAGTTGGAACCCTTTTGGCTTTCAGTGGGGGCTTGAGTTTGCTTGGTGGGAGTTGGGAAACCTGAGCAGATCATTAGAATGGGGGCTGGAACAGCCCAAGTTGGCTCAGATCTGATGCGGGCTGGGAGAGCCCAGATCTCCTATTGGAATTCAAAGGGGTGCTTTTGGCCAGGATTTGTGAATCAAAGGTCCTAGCTTCCTGGATTGACAATGCGTCAGCTAGGAGGGGTTGGACATCAGAAAGGAATAAATCAATCTAGTTTCTTAAAGGGACCACAACCCACATCAATACCAAAATTTAAAAATAGTTGATTGCCCTGAAGAAAGGTCATATTTGAATTCATATCATGAAAAGAGTCCTATAATTATGAAAACATCACAGTAACATTATCTTATTTATTAGTAGGCCAATATTCTTTACTAGTTCCTGTTCATAACCTTTTCATTAAGATTCAATTAGTCAATGCTGGATTAACACATTTTTTAACATCATAATTTATTTTTGAGTGTATGAAATCATATCTTATCTTATAACACAAGGAAAACCAAGAGTGAGAAATTGAGATAATTGTCTAAATCACAAAATATTTTCAAATGATAAAATAGAAACATGTATGGTTTCAATTCTTGAAATATTAAGATATATAGATATATAGATACACACAAATTTTTATATGTATGTGTTCAGTGTCTTCATTTTATTTTGTTGTTTAATTGTTACAGGCATATCTGATTCTTTGTGACCCTATTTGGAGTTTTCCTGGAAAAAATATTCGAGCGCTTCACCATTTCCTTCTCCAGATCATTTTATAGACAAGGAAACTGAGAAAACAGAGTTAAGTGACTTGCCCAGGATTACATAGCTATTAAGTGTCTGAGGTCACATTTGAACCCATAAAGATGAGTCTTCCTAACTGCAAGCCCAGAGCTCTATCTATTGTGTTATTTCCCCAACTACTAAGTAGGACCTAGCTAAAATGTGACCTGTCTTACTTGCCACATTCCCCTGCCCATCTATATATACTGCACATATGCCTAACTAAGAGATGTATTTCCTTTCTGTCTCATTATCTTCATTCTGACACGATGCTGTATGGCCCAAAAATAACTTATTTTTATGATTTAGGAACTATAGTCCCTTTTTTGCCTAATTCCTACATTTAAATTATAGAATATCAAAGCTGAGAGAAATGTGAGAGATATCCAGTCCAAACTGTACCTCAACAGAAACTCTTTCCTCCAATCTCAAGCTTGTTCCTAACTAGTGACCGTCCAGTTTTGCTTGAAGACTTCCAGTTTAGTGGGGAGATAATTGTTTTCCTAAAGCAACTCATTTCACATTGGAGTAGCTGTAGAAGTTAGGAGATTATTACTTAGATTGAGGCTAAATTTACTTCACTCCGACTTCCAACCATTCTTCCTCACACAAAATTGCCCCTGAGTAAAATATTTAAAGAAATAGAAATTACAAAAATCAATTTGCTATGGGCAGTTAAGTGGCACAGTTGAGAGAGTACCAGGTCTGGAGTCAAGAAAATTCATATTTCTGAATTCATATCTGACTTTAGATACTTACTAACTTCCTGTGTGACCCCAGGCAAGTCACTTAACCTTGTTTGCCTCAGTTTCTCATTTCTAAAATGAGCTAGAGAAGGAAAGGGCAAAACTCTCTAGTATCTTTGCCAAAAAAAAAAAAAAAACACAATTAAGGTCACAAGGAGTTGACAATGAATGAAACAACTGAATAACAGCAAATTGCCATAAAGAAGTTGGGACAGTATGAGGAGAAAGTCATAGAAGGTTGCTTACTCTACTTACTTCTCAGAAAATTCACAGAATCTCTGGGATAAAACAGTCTATAGTAAAGAAAAGACGATAAGGGAAGATGTAATAACTTTAAGTTGAAGGAATGAAGGCTTGAAAGAGAATGCCAGTGTAAGAATAATGGAAGTCTCCTGCCATTGACCATCAAATATGATTCACAGCCCTTTCTTCTTGAAGGTCTTGAGGGTTTGACTGTTTGGTTGCAGACACAAACTTGCAATGCTTTTATTCATATAAAACAGACAGACAGGCAGACAGAGATAGATAGATGGATGGATGGATGGATGGGTGCTTCTCTAGTGGATTTTTCCTTTTATTTATTTCCTTTCATCCTCACTTTCACACACTTCTCACAAGCCCAAAATCTCTACTTCTAAAATCTACAAGTAACACTTTTTTGGACTCTGTGGGTTTTCTTTTTATCCTTACTCCAGATAATATCCCCTGATCCTCATATTTTTGCCATGAGCAAAGGACTGTTGAATTTACTGCCTTAAATAAAAGTAGAGATTGCTTTCTTCTAGAAATGGATTCATCAACTTAATACATTATGTAAATTGTATGTCATTTCATTAGATAAATCTGATACCACGGGCCTTTCTATGGAAATATATACCTGGGGCAATATATATACATACATACATACATATATATATATATATATATATATATATACATACATATATATATATATATATATACATATCTCTATATATCACCTTGTAGCAATCAAAATTTTAGCTCTTCTATCTAAAAAAATCAAAGAAACCAAGATCTTTCCCCATCATTCTCTTCTCATTTTTCATGAATTCAAATTTCATCCTCACTAAACTATATCTATCTTATTTTTCTGTATTCTTACTAAAAGGAGATAGCAAAGGTTGAAAAGTAAGAATGGTAAATTTCTACCTAAGAGTCTGTGTCTGATTTTTTACAAAGTATTAGGCTACAAGTGAAAGGTAAGAATGTCTTGTCATTTGACCATAGAACTAAAGGGCCTTTGATTCCAATTTTGGCTTTTGATTCCCCATCTAACTGGTCTAAATACATTCAACTTTCCAGTATTTCTGTTCAACAAAACTTGACAATTTGTAAACTTGTAAAATTTGCAAACATGTAAAAATAACATCTCTGTCACACTTAAAACAAAATGTTCTCCTAATGAAGTAGCAGGGAACTATGCCCCTTCTGGATCAGGAATCCACAGAAATCAAGGGAGACAGAGTTTCCTTAAAAATAATTACTGGGTGTCTCTTCCTTGCTTCTATCAAGAGTATAAAATCAAAAGTTTTCAGAGCCTTTTTCTGCATCATTCCCTCAAATTCCCAAATAAAAGAATCTATTTTACGTTCAGTGCTCATATGATATGAACCTATATTTCAACAAACATTTCATCTTTAAAGCCTTTCTAACAATACTAGCCCATAGCTCTTTTTTCTCTAAGACTATAAAGCAACTTCCTACAGCATAGTGGCTTGTGTGGTCCTGTCCATTATTGGACAAGAGAGCCTTGTAAGGATCCAGTGCAGCTACTGAATGACTGCCCAATACAGCAGAAAACTGGCCCAGTCAGTCAATACATTGTACCCTAGGTTGGAGAAGACAAGCTGAACCAACTGTTCTGTAGATATCATTCCCTATGAGTTAGGGAATCACACACAGTTGAAGTGTCAAGTGACTGAAAGATCCTCTAGAGATAGCAACATTGAGACCTGAAATTCCAGAATTGTATTGTCCCTTGGCCATGTTTCCTCTAATACCTCACTACAATTGTTCCTGAATTTTGTGTCCTCTTTTCCTCCATCCTGGATTCTGGACATATGTGTGTATATACACGCATATGTATATATACACATATATGTATGTGTTTACATATGGATACATATATACATACATAGATATAGATATAGATATAGATGGATGGATTTAGAGAAACTGTACCCTAGTGTTAAGGGAAATTATTTATATTCTTCTTGTTATATCATAAATAAATGCCTTTGCTAAAGAACTTAGTCTACTGGATAGTTAAAGGAAAACTCATCTGTGGGGGCTCAAAAACTAATATTTTATAGGATAACCATCAATATGGTTGTCCCTAAAACTCTGGAAATAGTAGTAGTCATTCCTCTGGGGATCTCACTGGTGAAATAAACTGAATAACCCTTAAAGGGGATATTGCAACCTATTATTTTTTGGTTCAGACCTGTGATTTTTTTTCAGTGTAAAGAACTTTGTGAGAAAAATCTCTCTAGTAATATAGATTGTTATCTGCTCTGTTCTGTAATTGAGAGTCTTATATAGTTGCCTGGGGTACTAAAAAGTGAAGTGATTCACCAAGGATCACACAATCAGTATATAACAGAGACTTGAACATAGGCCATACAGACTCTGAGGTCTATTTTCTATCCATTAAGCCACAGGTGTCACTCAGTGCTCACCATATGATTCTCTATTATCTTTTGGATGGCCCAGACCTTCAATTTTTTTCAAAATTACCTTCTTTTTATTAAAGTTTTTTTATTTATAAAACATATGCATGGGTAATTTTTCAACATTGATCTTTGCAAAGCTTTCAGTTCCAAATTATCCCCTCCTCCCCACCACCCTCCCCAAGATGGCAGGTAGTCCAATACATGTTAAATATGTTAAAATATATGTTGAAACCTACATGTATATATATATATATATATATATATATATATGTATATATATATATACACATATTTATACAGTTATCTTGCTACGCAAGAAAAATCAGATCAAGAAGAAAACAAAACTGAGAAAGAAAACACAATGTAAGCAAACAACAATAGAAAGAATGAGAATGCTATGTTGTGGTCCATACTCAGTTCCCATGGTCCTCTCTCTGGATGTAGATGGCTCTCTTCATCACTGAACAATTGGGATTGGTTTGAATCATCTCATTGTTGAAGAGAGCCATGTCCATCAGAGTTTATCATCATATAGTCTTGTTGTTGCCATATATAATGATCTCCAGGTTCTGCTCATTTCACAGCATCAGTTCATGTAAGTTTCTCCAGGCCTCTCTGAAATCATCCTGTTGGTCATTTCTTAGAGTACAATAATATTCCATAACATTCATATACCATAATTTATTCTACCATTCTCTAATTGTTGGGCATCCATTTAGTTTCCAGTTTCTTGCCACTACAAGGAGGCCGGCCACAAACATTTTTTGCACGTGTGGTTCCCCTTCCCTTCTTTAAGATATCTTTGGTATATAAAAACACTGCTGGATCAAAGAGAATGGACAGTTTTATAACTTTTGATCATAGTTCCAAATTGCTCTTAGAATGGTTGAATCTGTTCACAACTCCACCAACAATGTGTTAGTGTCCCAGTTTTCCCACATCCCTTCCAACATTTGTCATTATCTTTTCCTATCATCTTAGACAATCTGAGAGGTGTGTAGTGGTATTTCATAGTTGTTTTAATTTGCATTTCTTTGATCAACAGTGATTTGGAGCATCTTTTTATATGATTACAAATAGTTTCAATGTCTTCATCTTAAAACTGTCTGTTCATAACATTTGACCATTTATCAATTGGAGAATGGCTTGAATTCTTATGAGTTAATTCTCTATATATTTTAGAAATGAGGCCTTAATCAAAACCTTTGAATGTAAAAATGTTTTCCCAGTTTATTGCTTCCCTTATAATCTTGTCTGCATTAGTTTTGTTTGTACAAAACCTTTTTAACTTAATATAATCAGAATTATCTATTTTGTGATCAATAATGATCTCTAGTTATTCTTTGGTCACAAATTCCTACCTCCTCCATAGATCTGAGAAGTAAGCTATCCTATGTTCTTCTAATTTGTTTATAATATCATTTTTTATGTCTAACTCATGAACCCATTTCAACCTTATCTTGGTATTTGGTGTTAGGTGTGAGTCTATGCCTGGTTTCTGCCATACTAATTTCCAATTATCCCAGCAATTTTTGTCAAATAGTGAATTCTTATCCCAAAAGCTGGAGTCTTTGGATTTGTCAAACACTAGATTGCTATAGTCATTGACTATTTTGTTCTGTGAACCTAATGTATTTTACTGATCAACTGCTCTATTAGCCAGTACCAAATGGTTTTGATGACTGCTATTTTATAATATAGTTTTAGATCTGGTACAGCTAGGCCACCTTCATTTGCTTTTTTTTAAAAAATTAATTCCCTTGAAATTCTTAACCTTTTGTTCTTCCAGATAAATTTTGTTGTTATTATTTCTAGGTCAGTAAAATAGTTTCTTGGTAGTTTGATTGGCATAGCACTAAATAAAAAGATTAGGGAATATTGTCATCTTTATTCTATTTGTTCAACCTAAGAGCACTTGATATTTTTCCAGTTGGTTAGATCTGACTTTATTTATGTGGAAAGTGTTTTGTAGTTTTGGTAATATAGTTCCTGACTTTCCCTTGACAGATAGATTCCCAAACATTTTATACTATCAACAGTTATTTTAAATGGAATTTCTCTTTGTATCTCTTGCTGTTGGATTTTGTTAATAATGCATAAAAATGCTGATGATTTATGTGGATTTATTTTGTACCCTGCAGACCTTCAATCCTTTAAAGATTTTTGGATTCCATGATTCACAACCACAGCATCGTTCAAAGAATATTCTTTTTTTTTAATAATAGCTTTTTATTTACAAGTTATATGCATGGGTAATTTTACAACATTGACAATTGCCAAACCTCTTGTTCCAATTTTTCCTCTCCTTCCCCCCACCCCCTCCCCCAGATGGCAGGATGATCAGTAGATGTTAAATATATTAAAATATAAATTAGATACACAATAAGTATACATGACCAAACCGTTATTTTGCTGTACAAAAAGAATCAGACTCTGAAATATTGTACAATTAGCTTGTGAAGGAAATCAAAAATGCAGGTGTGCATAAATATAGGGATTGGGAATTCAATGTAATGGTTTTTAGTCATCTCCCAGAATTCTTTCGCTGGGCATAGCTAGTTCAGTTCATTACTGCTCCATTGGAACTGATTTGGTTCATCTCATTGCTGAGGATGGCCAGGTCCATCAGAATTGGTCATCATATAGTATTGTTGTTGAAGTATATTATGATCTCTTGGCCCTGCTCATTTCATTCAGCATCAGTTCGTGTAAGTCTCTCCAGGCCTTTCTGAAATCATCCTGTTGGTCATTTCTTACAGAACAATAATATTCCATAATATTCATATACCACAATTTATTCATCCATTCTCCAACTGATGGGCATCTACTCAGCTTCCAGTTTCCGGCCACTACAAAGAAGGCTGCCAAAGAACATTCTTAATAAAAAAAAGATACTTAAAAAAAAAGCTTAATGTCATTAAAAACAGTACACATTTTCTCCAGTACAATTCATCCCTCAATTTGAATAATTCAATTAAACAGATGCCTTTATAAAACAAAACCTACATGCCATATTTGACACTGGATATTCAAAGACAAATAAATAATCTCTGCCTTCTAAGATCTGACATTCTACTAAAGGTAATAACACATATGCAGATATTAAAATACAAAGAATTTTTGGGTGGAATATCTACCTGATATAGTGACAAATTTTTGAATCCCATATTATTGGTACAAATAAATACATGAGAGGGAAAGATCCCCTTGGAAGGAAACTAAGGAATGTTTCATGGAAGTGGTAGCATCCAGCTTAACCTAATCTCTTAGGTACTATTTTTATAGGCAAGGATTAGGATAAGTATTCCAGATAGAGGAGAAGGGTTAGTAGGTGTCACAGTAGACAGAGTACTAGTCCTGAAGTCAGGAGAACTAGAGTCCAAAACCAACCTCAGAGGCTTAATACTCCCTAGTTCTGTGACCTTGAACAAGTCACTTAACTCCAGATTGCCTTGGGGAAAAGAAAGACAGAGGAGAAAAAAAATACACAAATGGGAAGCATAAAATAGGTTTGAGAGAGGTCAAATAGACCACTTTGGCCAAAGTAAAGAATATAACTATGTTACTATAATGATTAATAATAGCTCAGATTCATATAGTCCTTAAAAGTTTACCAAGAAAAAATATTTACATTTACAATGTTTTCTCATTTGAGCCTCACTTAAATAAGGTAGATGCCATTATTATCCTTTACACATGAGGAAACTGATCTAAGAATTGTTGTTATTTGTCCAGAGTCATATAGATTGTCTGAAGTAAACTACAAACTCCTAACCAGTCCAGCACTATATCCATTTTTCCAGCCAACTACCTTCATATAAAGACAATAATAACATGTATATGTGGAGGGATGTATATATAAATATTCAGAATAAGCATTTTGTAGCAGTACTAAGCTCTTTAAAATTATTACTCATTTGATCCTCACAGCAATCCTGGGTAGGGTGCAGCTAGATGGTGCAGTAGATAGAGTACCTGCCCTGGAGTCAGGAGAACCTGAGTTCAGATTCTTACTATCCGTGTGACTTTCTATAAATCTCTTTACCCCGATTATCTAAAAAGAAATCTGTGGAAGATAGATCTTACAAGATCTTCATTTCACAAATGAGGAAAACCAGGCAAATAGAGATTATATGCCCAGAATCACACAGCTACTCTGTGTCTGAGACTAGATTTGAACTCAAGGTCTTCCTGACTACAGACTCAGGGGTCTATCTATTAATCCAGCTAGTTGCCCCATATATAAGGAAATAGTAGAAAATATATCAATAAAATTAAATTGGGTTCAGATTATAAAGGACCTTTAGTGCAAGACTTAAGAGTTTGCACCTTACTCTATATGCAATGGGGAGTCAATTTGGAGTAGATGAGCTTCATGATCATCAATTAGGAAGCCATCAGCTGAGTCTGCAAGGATCTTGTATCTGGATTTTCTTCCACAAAACAGGAACCTGCTATATGAGTCTACTAGCTACTTTCCCTGCTCTTAGGGAGTGTAGAAGGAGATGATCTTTTAAAACAAGAAGGAAAAACTATTATCTAGCACAAGGTGAAGAGCCCTGTGACACCACTTGAGGTGAATTGTAGTAGCATTCAGCAGGAACATGATCGAACTCTCTCCAGAGAAGAGCACTGTGCCCTAGGGAATAGAGACAACTGTACAGCTGTGTAGATGAACTTGTTCCTTTTATTTAGTGGCAAAACGTCAGATGCTCCTTCTCTGAAGATACAAGCATAATCCTTGGCTCAGAATTATACAGCTACTGAGGAGACGAATGCCATGTTTTGTAGTTATTCCTGGCAGGAAGAACAGGTGTTGGTTTTCCGCAATTTTGGGGTAATGTCTTATTAACTATGTATACATCCCTATGTAGTCTCATATAGAAGCTTCCTCAAGATAGGGCTAGATTTCTATTTGCCTTATATCAGACATGGTCACATATAAGATCAAATAAACATTAATTGGTAAAAAATAATGTTACCTGAGATCATGTAGAAAAAAATCAAAGCAAAATAAAAGAATATGGAATGTAAAATCTACCTGGTTTCAAAAACTATTTTTTCAAAAAAGAAGAAAAAAAAGAAAGGCGGGGTGAGAGTATCCTATACATATAATTATTGGTCAAAAGTAAATAGAAGATTCTCAACAAATGGTCAATCCCAAACACCAAGTCAAAGTTTCCTCTATTGTATATTCATTTCATTTTGATAAACTTTTTAAAAAATTATATTGATGTTTTTTATTTTTACATGCTTGTATACAGATATATCTCTTTTCCTTTCCTATACATGGAGACCGATCATTTGTAACAAATGATATTTGTTAGAGGGAAAAATTAACAACACACAGTTCAGCAAAACTTATCAATATTATCCAATTTCAATATCAAATTTAATATATCATATCCATTGCCTCCTGCTACCACCAAACTCAGTAAAGAAGAAAGGAAGGTATATCAATCATATATCGTCCTTGGAGCCAAACTTGGTAATTATAATTTTAGAGCATTCAATTTCATTGGCTTTGTTGTTTTTTATTCTTTCCAATTACATTATTTGAATTATTGTGCATGTTTTCATTTTTCTTTTTAAATCATGCTACATCAGTTCATAATGATCTCATAATTCTGTATTCAGCACATTCATTATTTCTTATTGCTCAGTAATATTCTTTTACATTCATGTACCACAATTTGTTTAGTCATTCCCCAATGACCTTCCACTGTATTTTCAGGTTTTTGCTATTACAAAAAATGCTGTTAAAAATATTTTGGAGACTGTTTTTTATATTTTTGTCTGTATCTTTTTATCATTGACCTCCTTATCATATAGGACTATATAATAGACCTCTGGGTCATAGTATATGAATGTTTAGAATAGTTGAAGAAGTTTCAAGTTCTATCAATAGTTCATTAGTATGTTTGTCTTTCTTTTTTGTCTTTCCTTAAACCTTCCATCATGGACTATTTCAATCTTTGCAGATCTGTTGGTTTTAAAAGGAAAGCGCAATGTTCTTTATAGTTACATCACTTCTTATTTGTGTTTTGGAGAATTCTTTTATATAATTTAATAGTTTGATGCTCTCTTGAGAAGCATTTGTTCATATCTTTTGACCACTTATCTATTATTGATCTTCTTTATTTATGTGTACTTCCTGGGTTTTTTTTTTTATTTCAATCATCATTAAAGTTATTTGATGTAGTTGATTCAATCAACTATTTCCCTTACCAAATGTGGCAAGCATGTTAGTATCACATGGGGAAAAGAAAACATTACATTAAAAATAAATAGGAAATGACTTTGTACTAATGTGACAATTATTCCTGAGTCAGCTATCTGTGGCTTGTCAACTATCCACTTAGAATAAAGATGAAAATGAATGCCAAGCTAGAAGAATAAATATAAGGAAAAGATATGGCATACAATGAAAGTAATTTCAGCGTGACCAGTTTAAACAAGTTGGTTCTGCCAAAATTTTTAAATGGGAAAAGGAAAGATGTAAAACATCACTACTGATTACAATAATTTTATAATGCAGTTTAAACAATGAAAACTAATTGTTATAATGAGATCAAAGGAATCTAAAGATTATTTTACTTGACTAAAATGTGATTTAATTGTAAAACAAAAAGACTTGGCTTCCAAGGGCAACACTGGTTTAGAATATAAACTTGCTTTTAAAATTTTTAGTAAATGATGGTGGAAGATTATAAACAATATTGCCAAATAAAACTGAGAAGTGGAAGACAAAAATAGTTTAAAGAAAGTTTGGCCCAAGACCAAGTTGAACAAAGTCATACCAAGGATATTTAAGAATGAAGCTGGAAAAGCAGCAAAAAAGGGACAAATGTTGGGGAAAAATCTCTGCAAAAATGTTTATAATAAACTCTTTTAACCATAAAAGGCAGTGGCATCAATGCACTCAGTGTACAACATGAGAGTGCCAAATGTTCTTAGGAAGGAGATATAAATGACATTAAAGGGAACAAAGATGTAAAAAGAAAATGGACTAGATCAAATATATACAAATTAGGACCATGCTAGAGATAATATGATTGCTGGAAAAATTGTCAAGGAATTTGAAGGAAAGGGAGAGGGGGTATGGGGATTTCATATTGTTATATAGAAAGTAGGCTAAAGAATTTTAATTATGTATATATTCTTATATCTATCTTATATCTTATATCTATCCCCCTCCACATACTCTGAGATCAACACTCCGCCTGACTCCATGCCCCTAATCGACCCTTATGCTCTCTTCCTCCTCATCTCTACTCCTTGCATTTCATGACTTTCCTGAAGTCTCAGCTAAAGTCTTACCCTCTGGAAAAAGCCATCTCTAGTCTTCCCTCTTTAATTTTAACACTGGCCCCCTAAGTTTATTTTCAATTTATCTTTAGATATCTTGTTTGTAAATAATTGTTGATATGTTATCTCTCTCATTACACCAGGACTTCTTAAACATTTTCCACTTATGACAACTTCTCACCTGACACATTTTTATATGACCACAATATATAGGTATATAAAATGGTTGTACAAATAAGACATTTACTGATAATAAAGAATAATTTCATAATCCCCCCATTCAGTTATGTGAGGACCTTATATGGAATCATGAGTAAGAAACTAGGCATTAAACTAGGAGACCCTTGAAAATTGAGATTTTTTTTTTACCATCCCTTATATCCTCAGAGCTTAGCATATTTGGCACATAGAAGGCCTTAACAAATATTCTTTGAATGACAGATGGGGATTGAATATCTTCATCTATATAAAAAATTTATGTAAATAATCGACACATTATTATTAATGTTTGATGAGCATACTAGAAAGAAGCAAGTAGGATACTCATAAGCAGTATTTTACAGTCATAGGTCATACCATTATAGACTTGACTGAAAAATAAAATGAGTAAGAGACACAATTTTGCCAAATGTTTATTGACTATAAAATAAATTTGATTTGATAGAGGAAAATAGTGTCAAATTTTCTCCTCCAATATGGTTAGTATATAAATATCAGAATTTCATAAGAGTCCATAAAAACACAACAGAAATAACATTATTCACTAACAAATTGACCATCCATATCAGATAAGAAATTACATGACATTTATTCATTAAAAGAGTTTATCATTTTCAAGGAGGAGATCTAGAATAAAGTTAAAATTAATAAAGTTCTTCTAAGTGGGAAGGTCTTCCAAATGCTCTTCTTTATAAAGGATATAGCAGATTGGATTAAACACTGTACATTATTGAGTCTCCTCTTTAATGAGATCCATAAGCTCTGGGTTTGTATTAACTATAAATTCAGAAAAAAAACAAGTAGATGGAAAATGTCTAATATCTGGACTACAATATACAGTTTGGATAAACAACTACTGCTCATCCATTGATATGTATAAATTGTGTAGATAGACAAAATAGAAAAAAAAAGACTATAAGCTGAGCCCAAAACAGAGTAAAATAAGGGAGATGATGATGGACTACCCTGCATTAGAGAAAAGCAAAGCTTTTTTAATGATCTCAAACTTCTTTTTAAAATCAATGTTGATAATCTTTTAGGATTTAGTGATTTTGTCAGATATAGTTCTAGACTATGAGTAGACAAATGAAAATTTTTTCAAGTTTGTGCCCATGCTTATATTTTACGAGATGAGATAAGATGTTCAAAATATCTACCAGATAAATACAAGTTATATCTTCAGAGGACAAGCACAGGTGGAGCAATGAGGGAAATTTCATGTAAAGTTTCATGTAGAAGGTGTCTAATCTTAAGAGGATCTTAAGAGGCAATGGCAAGGTGGCAGTCTTCCAGGTGAGTAGCGCAGAAACTACAAAAGAACAGAGATAAGACATTCAGAGTCATGTCCTCAGAGACATGAGGAATATCAAGAAAACTAGATTAGCCTTAGCATAAAGTATTGGATGAGAAGTAATGTACAAAGAGTTTGGAAAGAAACCTGAAAATTAAGTTGTGTGGGCTATTAAAATTAGAAAGGAGTTTATATTTGACCCTATAGACAATATAAATAGGAAGCCATTGGAATATATTTGCCAAGAAAATAAAAACTTAAACTTACACTTTAGGAAAATCACCTTAATAGCTATTATCAAAAGATGAATCAGAATGGGAATCTACTTGTGGCAGTGAGAGCAATTAAGAAGCCCATGTATTTAGAGAGAAAGGAGAAGTATAGAACTATGAGAATTCTGTCCTTTAATACCAATATTCTGAATGCTGGATGGTGTCAGCGCATAAAACACTAAAGTTTCTGAAGAACTGAAAGTGAGGATTATCAGGACTGCTGAGGGTAGAGCCAAGATAGCAGAATGAAGCCAGGAAGCTGTTCATACTCTCCCATTTCCTGCTGAAAATTACACGAACTAAGCCTCTGAAAATGAGGAATGAAACTACTTTTCAGTTCAAGATAGATTGGAAAAATTTCTAGAAAGGTCAGTCTCACTGGGATGAAAGGGATGTTCATCCCAGCTGAAACAGTCTGGGAAAGCCAGTGAGAGGGTCTCAGTCACAGCAGATCAGCAACTGAAACTCTTGGTCCCAGCTCAATAGCAGAGCAAACCAATAGGGCAGCCCCCAATTCCACCTCAGAAGGCAAATTCTGAGAAACCATGGTGCTTCCTGGAACTAGTATATAAAGCTAGCCCCTGCAAACAAAAGAGGCCCCTGTGCTCAAAGCCAAAGCACAGAGCTGCACAGGAACTTGGAACAATGGCCAGTTTACCCTAGGAGCAGAGCTCAAACATAAAAGTTAAAAAAAAAAAAAGGTGGGGGGAAGAAAATGAGCAATAAATGGATAAAAACCTTGACTGCAAAAGCTACTGTGGTGACAGAGCAGACCAAAATACCAACTGAGACAAGGACAAAATATCCATGGAGAAAGATTGAGATGAATTGGTCTCAAGACCAAAGAGGGGCTTCTTGCAAATGCTCATTAAAGATTTTACAAAGCAAATAAAAGAGGTAGAAAAAAATGGGAAAAAATGAGAGTTGTGTAAAAGAAAGTCAACAGAAAAGGAATACAATTCCTTAAAAATACATTTGGCCAAATGCAAAAAAAAAAAAAAAAAAAAAAAAAAAAAAAAAAGTCCACTGAAGAAAATACCATCAAAAGTAGAATTAATCAAATTGAAAAAGAGATACAAATACTAACTAAAGAAAATCACACAATAAAAACTAGACTGGAACTAATGGAAGCTAGTGACTCCATGAGACATCAAGAATCAAACTAAAAAGTGAAAAAAAATGGAAGAAAATGTAAAATACCTCATTGGAAAAAAGCCAAACTGAAAAACAGATCCAGAAGAAACATTTTAAAAATTATTGGCCTACCTAAAATCCATGGCCAAAAAAGAGCCTGGATAGCATTCTTCAAGAGATCATCAAGGAAAACCAGCCTGATGTTCTAGAAACAGAAGAGGAAATAGTCATTGAAAGAATCTGTCTATCACCTTCAGAATGAAATCTCACATAAAAACCTCAGAATCAAATGCAGACTATAAACTGTCTCAAAGGAAAAGTAGAAAGTACTATGTAAGGTCCAAGGAAGAAAGGAATAGTGTAGATATATGGAAATGTGTTACAATTCCTTATTTTACAATGTCGTAGTGGAATGAACACTACAATCACTTTAAAAGAACTGAGTTTTAGCCATGGTCCTATCAGCTAAGTTGATGGGAGATTTTAGGCCACTTATAACCTCACTCTTGGTTGTGCTTTATTTATTTGTGAAATGAGTGGATTGGACTGAATGATGTTAAAGATATCTTATAAAATACAGTGAAGAAGACATTTCCAGTAGAAAAAAATTGTTAACATTAACTAATTAGCTAATTGTTAAATCATTCAATCTGTGTCAAGGTGAGAATGGAAAGGTAAATGGCATGGACATTTGCTAGATGTATGGCCCTGGTCATGATACTTAATCTTTTCTATTTCAATTGCCTATGTGTAAGATGGGGGTGAGACTAATCCTACCTCCACGTTTGTTGTGAGAGGTAGTTGAAATAGTGCATGTAAATTGCTTTGCAAACCTTAAAGCCTTATCTAAATGTTATAATTAGAAATTAGAAAAGCCAGTTTTCATAGAAAAATGAACACCTACAAAAGTGAGGTCCTAGGATCATGGAATTTCTGAGTTGAAAGGGACTTTATTTGCTCTCTAGTTGAATTCACAATGTACTTAACAAAGGACAGCACATCTATCTATAATGAAGGTGGGATGGGGAACCTACCACAAGTGAGAGAACCCATTGACTTTTGGGTAGATTTAATAGTTGGTTTTGTTTTTTGTTTTGTTTTCCTGAAGGCAAGCCAAAATTTGCCTTCTTGCAACTTCTATTTATTGCTTCAGGTTTTCCCCTTTAGGGGTAAACCATGCTCCAAATAATATCCTTTCAAATACTTTGTCAAAAAAAAAAAAAAAAAGAATCAAATGCAGAAAGCCAGAAATAGTAAATGCTTCGTTTTTGAACCATGAAGCAATAAAAAAATTATATTCAATAAAGGGCCTGGAAAAGATAGACTAAAAAAAATCAATTGGAAATTAAATAATCTAACTAAAGAATGTGTGGATCAAACAACAAATCACAGAAACAATCCATAATTTCATCCAAGAGAATGACAATAATGAGACAACATATCAAAACCTATAACATGCCGCCAAAGCAATTCGAAGGGGAAATTTTATATCTCTGAATAGCTACATTAATAAAATAGAGAAAGAGGAGATCAATGAATTGGACATACAATTTTAAAAACTAGAAAAAGAACAAATTCAAAACCCCCAACTAAATACTAAATTAGAAATTCTGAAACTCAAAGGATAGATTAATAAAATTGAAATTAAGAAGCTATTTAACTAATTAGTAGAACTAAGAGTTGGTTTTCATGAAAAAAATCAATAAAATAAATAAACCTTTGTTAATTTTATTAGAAAAAGGAAAGAAAAAAGCCAAATCACTAGCATCAAAAGAAAAAGGGATGAATGTACCACTAATGAAAAAGAAATTACAGCAATAATTAGAAACAATTTTAATCAACTCTATGGCAGTAAGTCTGACAATCTAACTGAAACAGATGAATATTTATAAAAATACAAATTGCCCAGGTTAACAGAAGAAGAAATAAAATACTTAAATAGTTCCATTTTAGAAAAAGGAATTGAACAAGGCATTAATGAACTCCCAAAGAAAAAATCTCCAGGGCCAGATGGATTCACAAGTGAATTCTACCAAACATTTAAAGAATAATTAATTCTAATACTATGCAAACTATTTAGAAAAAGAGATAAAGAAGAAATCCTGCCAAATTCTTTCTATGATACAAATATGGCACTGATACCTAAACTAAGAAGGACCAAAACAAAGAAAATTACAGACTAATCTCCTTAATGAATATTGATGACAAAATTTTAAATAAAATATTGCCAAAGAGATTACACCAACTTATCAAAAGGATCATACATTATTACCAAATGGGATTTATACCAGTAATTCAGGGCTTGTCCAATATCAGGAAAACTATTACCATAATCAACAATATCAATAACAAAATCAACAGAAATCATATGATAATCTGAACGGATGCAGAAAAAGCTTTTGATAAAATACAACACCCTTTCCTATTAAAAATACTAGAGAGCATAAGGATAAAAGGAACTTTCCTTAAAATAATAAGCAGTATTTATCTAAAACCAAGAGCAAGCATTATTTGTAATGGAGAGAAGCTGGACACATTCCCAATAAGATCAGGAATGAAACAAGGATGTCAATTATCAGCACTATTATTCAACATTGTATTAGAAATGTTGACTTTAGCAATAAGAAAAGGAGAAATTAAAGAAATTAGAATAGGTAGTAAGGAAATAAAACTATCCACTTTTTGCACAGTATACTTAAAGAATCCTATAAAATCATCCAAAAACCTAGTGGAAACAATTCACAACTTTAGCAAAGTTGCAGGATATAAAATAAACCCACACAAATCACCAGTATTTCTATATTACTGACAAAGCCCATGAGCAAGAGATTGAAAGTGAAATTCCATTTAAAATAATTGTAGACAAATAAAATACCTGCCAAGAGAAACCCAAGAACTATATGAACATAATTAAAAACAGTTCTCACACAAATAGTCAGATCTAAAGAAGTGAAAAAAATATAAACTTCTCATGAGTAAGCTAAGCTAATATACTAAAAATGACAATTCTGCTTAAGTTGGTCTACTTGTTCAGAGCCATACCAAACAAACTGCCAAAAATTATTTTGTAGACCTAGAAAAAAATAATAACAAAATGCAGCTGGAAGAATAAAAGGTCAAGAATATTATGGGAATTAATGAAAAAATGCAAAGTAGGATGTCCTGGTCATACCAGACCTAAAACTATTATAAATCAGCAATCATCAAAATCATTTGGTACTGGCTAAGAAACTGAGTGGTAGATCAGTGGAATAGAATAGATGCACATGTCACAATAATCAAGGCTTAGAGTAATCTATTATTTGATAAACCCCCGAACTCCATTTTCTGAGATAAGAACTCACTATCTGACAAATATTGCTAGGAAAATGGAAAATAATATGTCAGAAACTCGGCATAGACCTATATCTCATACCTCATACCAAAATAAAGTCAAAATGAGATTTGGGCATAAATGGTGATACCATAAGCAAATTAGAAGAGCAAGGTTTCATTTACCTATCAGATCTTTGGAGAAGGGAGGAATTTATGACGAAAGAACTAGAGAACATTATAAATGGCAATATGGACAACTTTGATTACATTAAATTAAAAAGGTTTTGCACAAATAAAACTAACAGAAATAAGAATAAACTGCAAGTACAAAGCTGGGGGGGAGGGAAATTTACAGCCAGTTTTTCTGATAAAGGTCTCATTTCTAAAATATATAAAGAAGGTGTCAAACTTAATAAGAATACAAATTATTCTTTAATTGACAGATGGTCAAAAATATGAATAGACAATTTTCAAGTGATGAAATTAAAGCCATCTATAGTCATATAAAAAAGTCCTCAAAATCACTATTGATTACAGAAATACAAATTAAAACTACTGAGTTATCATCTCACACTTCCCAGATTGGCTAAAATGACAGGCAAAGATAATAATAAATGTTGGAGAGGATGAGGGAAAGACTGGGACACTAAGCATTGTTGGTGAAGTTGTGAAATGATCCAATCATTCTGGAGAGCAATGTGGAACTATGACCAAAGAGCAATCAAATTGCACATACTCTTTGACCTAGCAATGCCATTACTGGGTCTATAACCTAATGAAATCATAAAGGAGGTAAATGGACCCACATTTGCAAAAATGTTTGTAGCAGCTCTTTTTTGTGTAGCAGCAAAGTACTGGAAATAAGTAGATGCCCATCAATTGAGGAATGGCTGAACAACTTGTGTGGTACATGAAGTAATGGAATATTATTGTTCTATTTAAAAAATGACAAACAAGCTGACTTTAGAAAAGCCTGGAAAGATTTACATGAATTGAACTGATGCTGAGTGAAACAAGCAGAACCAGGAGATCATTATACACAATAACAGCAAGAATGCATTATGATTAATTAATGGAAGATTTTTTTTTCTTTTCAGTGATTGAGCAATTCGAGGTAATCCCAATAGAATTTGGATAGAAAATGTCATTTGCATTCAGAAAAAAGAACTATAGAGATTGAAAGTATAACAACACTTCACTTCTTTTTTCTGTTTTTTTTTTTTCCTCTCATGGTTTTTCCCTTTTGTTCTGATTTTTCTCTCCTATTGTGATTCAGAAAGCAATGTGCATCAAAAAAATAAATAATTAAAAAAAGAATATGAGGATCATCAAGAAGACAATGGAAAGTTGAATTGTAGGTGTAAGCTGCAGTGTATTATAAAGAGAACAAGGAAACTAAAAGAAACAGCTAGATGGTACAGTGTATATAGAGAGCAGCAGGCTTGAAGGAGTATGGCCCTGGGGAAGTCACTTAAGCTATCTGCTTCACTTTTCTCAACTGCAAAATGGAGACCATAACCGAATTTAACAACCAGAATTGTTGAGAGGATCAAATGAGACATATTTGTAAAGTGTATAGCACAATGGTTGGAACATAATAGATTTTTGATTACAATTGTGTTCCTTCTAATTATAGTACCAAAGAGACATATGAGCAAAATTAAGATGGGCTAGTCATATGGTAGAAGCATGGGATAACTTATGGAAAATCCATGGACTCTGAGATCTCAAAAAGAAATGAGGAAAGGCCAAGTAAATGGTGAAATTATGAATGGACATGGAACAAAGGAGAAATCAGAGAAGAAAATGTTGGGCAAGCATAAAGAGCCTGCAACATAATTTTAGAACATTCCTACATGGAAGAAATCACAGATCCATATGCATATCATTTATACAAACACACATTTATATATTTATGTATATATATATATATATATATATATATATATATATATGTATAGAGAGGCAGTATTGTATGTGGATAGAAAGCCAGTCTTAGACCTTAGAAGATTTACATTCAAATCCTATATTCAACACAAATTTATGTTATGATGCTGGGCACATCATCTCACACATCATCTCACCCTTTTCTGCCACAATTTCTTCATTCTTAACATAAAGATAATAATACCATCTATCTTCAAAGGATTCTTATGAAGAAACCTAAAAAGTGGTTCACAACTCCCATACATATGTATATGAATGCTAGTTGTTAATAATAATAATAATAAACAAAAGTGTGGGAGAAAAGAGAAAATACAACTTAAGTGTTACTTTTCTTCAAAAGACCTCAGTAGCTGCCTATTAAATAAAAAGTTCAACCTTCTGCTTGGCATTCAAAGTCCTCCACAACTTGATACCTCCCTATCTTTTCAGCTTTTATCTCATGTTATTCCCCTATATTAACTCCATTCTCCAGTCTATGCTGTCTACTTACTACCTCCATTTTTTATCCCTCCCAAAAAGACCTGTGTTATTCTCCCTTTGCTTGTCTTATTCTCTATATCTAAATTTATGATAATAGCAATAATCATAAAAATCAGTATAGTGATATCTGAGATATCAAAAAAAATATTATTATTTTTAGAGAGCTGGCCTCTGAGGCAGGAAGATTTGGTTTTACATCCTAGTTGCATGACTCTGAGCACATGGTTTAATTTCTCACTGTTACACAGAGCAGCTAGATGACACAGTATATAGAGTACCAGACCTGGAGTTAGGAAAACTATGTTTTATGAACTCAAATTTGGCCTCAGACATTACTGGCTTTGTGACTGTAAGTCATATAACCCTGTTGCCTCAATTTCCTTATCTGTAAAATAAGATGGAAAAGGAAATGACAAAACAATCCAGTATTTTTGCCCAAAAAACAAAACAAAACAAAACAAAAAAAACCTCTAAATGGGGTCACAAAGAGTCAGGCATAATTGAACTAGGAAATTCTCTGAAACTTTAAGTTTCAAAACAGGTGTTAACCTACATTGGAAGAAGGTATTTAATATCCAAAAGTTCCCTACACCAGTGAAATTATAGGACTGAGCCTTATCCTTTTCTAATAGTATATATAATATGTATATATATATATATATATATATATATACACACACACACACACACACACACACACACACATATATATATATATATATATATATATATCCCATCCCATCCTATTTACCTGTTCAGTTCCAAATGCTACCTGCTCCATGAAGTCTCCAGTCACCCCTTCTCCCAAGAGGTCACATAGCACACTATTTTATAATTTCCTAATGCACTGACTTTGCCCTACAGTATATTATAGTTATCTATTCACACAACCCTCCCCCCCATCCCCACCAAGGCAGAAAGTATGCCTTATATCAATCTTGTGTCTGTCCCCAACACCTTGCATAGTATTCTTCCCATAGTAGGTTTTTAATAAATAACAAAAAGATAAATTATAATCCTCATTTTACAGACCAAAAACAAACAAATAAATAAACTGAGTCAACCCAACGAAGTGCTAAAAGCCCTTGTCCAATCCAACGAACAAGGAAGTGACAGAGTGGAAGCTCTGATAAAACCTGATAGTTTTAGACACTGCCTCAGAAACCTCAGCACCCCCTCAGCCAGTTGTGGGGTACGTGAGGAGGTGCCAGCTTCTAAGGCCAAACCTCTATTATGTGTGCCTCATTACACAAGCACACAAAGGAGAAATCATCATGAGGAGAAGCTGCTCTCTAATGAAGTGAAAAGCTGTTGGGAGGAAGGGAGCCTCTAGAAGGGCAGCTGCAATAGCTCTGGGTTTCCCTAAAGAGATAGGCTTTATGTGCTCTTGGACTGCCTCTAGCCCTGCTGGAAAAAAGGACAAATCAACAGTCTCAAAGAGGTGCCTCCCATTTACCAGTAAATCAAATTCCTCTTCCATCCTTTGAGCTCTGAAAAAAGCTGCACCAGGACTGGGTTTATGTCTGTCTCCTGCATTTCCCAAATATTTGGCTAGATGCTGATAGAAGTAAGTGCTGTGTATTGACCACTTAACTGCTTTAATTCCTACTCTGTTAAAATAACAGCGCTCTAGGGGACAGCTCACAAAGGCACTCCCTTCCTCCATTAGCCTCACCAGTCAGACAAGGATGTTCTCAGGTAGCCAGCCTTTAAACCTTTACCTCAGAATAATATAACTGACTTTTCTGCACTGTGCACCTCCCAAATTCTCTTAATTTTCTTTCTTTTTCCCCCGATTAATTCACATTATAAAAACATTGTTCGAGTTTAGTCAGATTTTTCCCTCTCTGCTTCATTAGGCAGCAGTTTGTGCTTTTTTTTTTTACCCTCCCCCACTCCTGCAATGAGCACACACCGCCTCCCTTCCAGTCTCTCTCTGCTTTTAGCAATAATTTGCACATAATGGAACAGCCAGAGGGGGGTTTGATCAATGACCTCTGTCTCAGAGATGCTGTTCCAAGGGAAACACATCTGCCAACATAAAGTATTGGAGCAATCATAGCTCAGTGAGCGCCGTAATAAGCAACTGTTACACTGGAACCATCAGTCATGTTCAGTTACAGACCTGAAAGGATACGGCACCTCAGGGAGCAATGTCCTTCCATAAATTTGGGCAGCAATGAAGAATGATTTGCAATCAAGTAATAAAAGGCCTAAAAAAGGTCCACCATGCATACTAACATCCAGTACAGCTGACAAAGGAAATAAAAAACCTTGGCATTGTTTGCTCGTTATGTAAACTACACAGCTGTCCAAGCAATTAAGATATGATTTTGGGAATTCTCTCGTAAAAATTTGCTAACAGTGCTTCCACTTGTGAAAGTGACATTCTTCTTTATCAGTAAAGTGCATTTCATTAAGGTAATGCAATTTCATCTAGCTTAATAGTAGGAATTGCTTAACCTTATGGCAAGAGTACGTAAACAACATAAAATTAATGTCACTCCCTGCACTGTGGGAATAGATTTGCATTAGTGACAGGGTTGATCAAGGAATAAAGAAAGCCCAACACCTTCAATTCTGGGTGCTATGGAAGAGCTGTCTACTCTTTAAAACAAATGTTATTGGTTTCATTCCAAAAATATAACAGTTAAATGTTAACATCCATGGAAAACATTGCAAACACCAAATCCTAAGGAAATAACAAATCTAGCCAAAAAGACAATAGCTGTGAAAATGACGAGATCTTATCCTTTCTGGGGGGAAAAAAAGGTAGAAGGTATTTTCATAAAAAAATAAAATGACCCAATCTTATCATAGATTGACCTGACCCATAAATAAAAATGGAATTTGGACAAAAGGGTCAAACCCCACCCCCAATCTTCCTAAAATAGTCAAGGAAAATCCTCCTTTCTGGAGGAAACAATTATACATGCATGTAGTCTATACAAGGAAAAATCTTGTAGTCATATTTCTTCCAGAAGCCTATTCCCACATTAAAACAAGCTAGGTTATCCTGCAAAAACTTAGTCTATCCCTAAACTTGGAAACCACAAAATTAGGACATTTATTCTTGGATTATTTAAACCATAGGATCTTTTGATAAAATGAATTTTTAAATGATTCGCAGATTATGTCATCAATGAAAGCTTCACACTCTCCTCAACTTCTAGGGTCAATTTTCTCTTCTTCTAATCCTCTTCTTTTGGAGAAAGGGCAACTCTGTATTCAACGCTGACAAGCATTTCTTAAGCACTGATCATAAGCAAGGAAAATGCTTAAACACTTAAACTTTAAAAAATAGGATTCCAAATCTTTCTGAAACTATTTTGAGAATAAGGAATGACTTGTTTAGTAGATGCCATCATACACAAAACTACTGCTGATCTTCTGGGCCAAACTTCTACCCCCAAACCACCAAATGTTCTGTTTATAATGGTAAAAATCTGGCACATGACACTCCTTTGAACCCACTGCTTTGGGGAGCATGCTCACAAATGATATGCATGAAGAAAAGTCCACTCAAACCTCACATCTGCCCTGAAACCCAAGTCCTACTTGTCTCCTTTCAGGTTCCTCCAATAGTCTTAAGTTTCTGCCCAAGCAGTGTCACAAGAGATAATCTCACATACACCATAAGTGTTTAAAATGGTGCTTCTCCCTATTTTTTTATATGCTGGCTACAAGCAGTTCCAGTGAAAGAAACAAGTAGATGAACTCCTCAGGGCTATTAACTACAGCTGTCACCTTGCTGCCCACATGGTTCAGCTGACCCATCTTCCTGGCTATGCTGTTGTTGAAGCAGATAAAATCAGTTCCCTCATTTCAAGACCAAGAATTTAGAAAAAAACAGAACAATTTAAGTCCAACTAGCATTTTCCCCACAGTCAGCCTCTCTCTTCTATAGATAGATAGACAGACAACTAGATAATAGACAGATATATATTCAAAGAGATAGATAGACAAATATATGTACATAGACAAATAGATATAAAAACAGAGAGAGAGAAAGAGAGAGAGAGAGAGAGAGAGAGAGAGAGAGAGAGAGAGAGAGAGAGAGAGAGAGAGAAATGGGTGTCCAGACACATTTCATCAATATGGTGAACTCTTAGTCTAGATGGAGATTAGATTAGAGGATAGAGCATGAAGATTGATAGCTTGCATATAACTTATAGCCTTAGAGAGTTGCTGAAGATATGTAAGGTATTTTGTAGCAAAAGCAGTATCTGTACAAATGTACAAAATCAATTATTAAAGTTCCATGGTCTCTATGCCCAGTAGGTTGTACTGAATGTACTATTTTCTTCAAATGGTACCCAGGCCAGATTGGTTTCCTTTATATTGACCATGACTTAAAACGAGTATACCCTTCTCAGGTTCACTCTTTCAGACCATTCCTTCAAGTCCACAAAGAGGATGTATGTAGAAGTTTTTATTCCAATTCTCAGCATTCAGTTGTCTCACATAACTCATACATGTTAAATTCTCTTGGCAAAGGGTCTTCCTTCTAAAGGGAAATAAATAACTTCTAGTTGATTATTTCATAAGTTAATATCTATCTACATTCATTCTTCATGAATTTCAGAAGTAATACAGGGATTTGAATTTCCTCTGTCAGAATATCCGTCAGTTGCTATGTTATACATTTTTCCTTCTCTTTAATTTGGGTGAAGATTTCAGCTTTGTTTAAAAAAATTAAACTAGAACATGAAGTAACTGGACCATCCATTTCTATTTAGAGGTATATGTAGGGCATCAGCAGATAATTTATTATAAACAAGGGATAATATAAACAAGGATAAACAAAGATAAACAAGGATAATAAACAAGGGAAGTGTTAAAAGAATTGTGTAAAATGAGAGGAAGATGAATAAGAAGGGGGAAAGGCAGGAGATGTAGTGAGAATGAGTAGTCACCAAGTACATTCCACTGGTGTCCTCACAATAACATACCCAGAGGAAGTCCCCTCCCTCATACATTGGATTACCTCTTTCCCTGTGGTTAATGTATGAAAGCATATATAGACAAAGGTCACATAAGATGGGTAACCATGAATGGGAAACCATCAGTATTAAGAAAACCCACAACCATTAAAACACAGATGTACTTAATATATCATAAATTCCTCACTCTCACCATTCAATTCCATCTATAACCAAAATCTGTCAATTTTACCATCATAATATTTCTCACATCTGCCCCCTTCTCTCCTCTGAAACTAAAATCACCCTGGTGCAGGCTCTCATCACCTCAAGCCTAGAGCACTGCAATAACTTCATGGCTGTCCTCCCTGCCTCAAATCTCTCCCTACTACAATCCATCCTCCACTTAGTTGCCAAATTAATCTTCCTAAAGTGCAAGTCTGACTATGACTCAATAAACTTCAGTACCTCCCTTTTCCCTCTAAGATCAAATATAAATTCTCTGTTTGGCTTTTAAAGTATTTCACAACCATCCTTCTCATCCTGCTTCCCTCTTTGTATTTCTCAATTCTATACATATTCACTGTTATTCATCCTTTGAATGCTTTCTATCTATATCTTCATTTCCTTGCTTCCTTCAAGTTTTATGTAAATTCCCCACTTTCTACCGGAAGCCTTTCCAGATCTCTTATTGGTAGTGACTTCTCTCTGAGTAATCTCAGATTTAAATAAATCTCCAATTTATCCTGTAAATACATCTTGTTTGTATATAACTATTGACATGTGGTCTTATTTAATAGACTGTGTTGGAAAAGAAATTGTTCTTGTCTTTCTTTCTTTGTATCCCCAGTGTTTAGCAAAGTTTTTGATACACTAATAGACACTTAATAAATGTTTGGTGACTTGCTTGGTGACTTCACCTTTCCAACCTGGGAATGTTGATTAAGACTCTGAGAATATTCTCGACTCAATAAATGATCAGTCACAACAACAAATAAGTGTTAAACAAAATGCTTTCTTAACCTAAACTCAATTGCCAGGTTCCTTAGACTATGGCCACCTGCAACAAGCCTTAATAAGGAACCATATATATATTGCTATTTTCAAAGAGTTCATAGACTTTCATGGTCTCTCTCCCACTATCTCATCACCACCACAACTTTTTGCAGGAATGAGAAAAAATTAAAATCCTGAATATAAATCAAAATATAACTGAATCAAGTGGACTTTCTTAAAATCACTTAGCATTGCTATGATTTACAATTCATATGCAGATAAATATATATATACAAATAAATGTGTATACATAGACACATACATATATATTACATGCACATATACATACATTCACATGTGAATGTATATGTGTGTATGAATAAATTGCCTATGCATCTTTCTGTATCTCTCCCTCTCTTTGTGTCCCTGCATCTTTCTCTCTCTCTCTCTCTCTCTCTCTCTCTCTCTCTTGCTCTGTGTGTGTGTGTGTGTGTGTGTGTATATATATATATGTATACATATATATATATATATATATATATATACACATCTTTCCTTGGTTTTCCTGGATTTATTAAGCTTCCTGACACCATCCTTGATAAGTCACTCTCCCACGATTTCTGAAAGAGTGAAGAATTAAGAGTTGAAAATGTCTTTTTCTTTCCATATCCTTGGCTTAAACCACTGTTTTCAAGTTAGAAATTTTCAAATCTTCTCATGGGTTTTAAGAACAATTGTGGAAAACTCTTTCACTTAATCCAACAGAAAAAAACAGTCAGAAGAGCTGAATTAGAGTCCCAGCTGTGTTATTAAATGGTTTGGTGGACAATTTACTTCACCTCCCTATGCTAAAAATTTTCACCTGGAAAATTCAATAAAACCCATTCCTCCCACTATAGACAGATCACAAAAACAGATCTTCCAGGACTTGTGGAACGATGAATGATTTTGATTCTCGGTAGTAAATGGGGGAATTCTCTCAGTACCATCACCAGATGAAGGAGATCAATACTGTGTAACATCAGATTGTTCATATATTTCCTGAAGCTATGATTTCTGGGAAAGGAAAGAACCATATGATTACAAATTTAGACAATGAAGAGTCCTTAGAGATCATTCAGTTCAACTTCTACATTTTCAAAAGAAGTAACTAAAGCACACAGAGGTTAAGTTACTCATAAAAGGTCACAGTAGTAGTAAGAGCTGGAGATTGAGCTGTTATCTGAAAGCAGGTCTTTTTTTTTTCCCAAATCGAGCATTCTCTCTCCTATACCAATGTTATCAAATTCAAATAGAAATGGGGGTCATTAAACCATACATAAGGATTCCTTATGCCTGCATATTGACTTAGAAAAGCACAGATTGTGTGTGTTGTGTGTGTGTGTGTGTAGATAATATATAGTGATATCTCAGCACTTGTCAATCTGTCATACATATACATATATATATATATATATATACATTTGTGTTTGAATATGTTATACATATATATATTATACACACACACACACATACACACACAAACACACACGCATTTTGGAAATTTTACAGTGAGGCCTTCTGTCTCTTTTTCACTCTACAGCTATGCAATTTGGGCTCTTAGAACTAGATTTAAGTTGAAACTTCACCTGAGATATGCTTTCTATGAAGAAGGCAACATATACAGAAAACCATAGCTGCATTATTGATAAGAAACAGGGTAGCTGAAATTAGAAGGAGAAAAAGTAAGACATATTGTAATGCCTTGCCCAGAGGAAATATGTGATGATGGACACTTTTTAACAAAATTTTAAATAAATGCACATATCTTTAATACTAGAAAATTGCACTCACCATGGCACACATTTATTATGTGATAAATTGTTACATGTTTTACAGGAAAGACCCAGACACTCTGATTGACAGCAAAGCATCAGAAAAGCAATTTTCAGACCTTATTTAGGGTATTTAAAATGCCTTCTCCTGGCTCTCTAAGCAGATAAAAGCAAAATCCATCAGAACATGGGTAAGCACAAGAGTCCAAGTTATTCTATTCAATCTGGAGGGTAGGAAACAAAAAAATTTCTATCTTGCTCAGAGGAAATCTCAGGTCTCATGGTCATCCTTGGCCTTGCTATATCATCCAGATATTTTTTAGGATCCTACCTCATTTCCTTCTAATCTGTGGGTACAAGTCTCTTAAGGAATATTTTTAAAGAGGTCCAAGAATCCATAAATAATGTATTATTATTTTTCAAACATATGATGCTTTGTGATTAATAAAATCCTAATTCATTTCAAAACCATACTGAATTCCTCATTTGAAATCAGTTAAATATAGCATGGTATAATGTATAGAATCCTGGATATGAATTCAAATTCTAACTTAGATGCTTACTAACTGAGATTCTGAGCAAACTTAGCAGCTTTCATGCTCTGAAAACAGTCTCCCAAAACCTCCCATTCACACAGGAATTTTCAGAGTATGTTGCTCTCCTGAGGATATCTTTCTAATGCTGTAGCTTATGAGCCTGACTCATGTGTTTCCTCATGATTACTGGTTGCTGTCAATTAGCCAACCAGAGTTAATTAGCTCTTACCTTATTGCTGTTCTACTTATGACAAAACTAGATAAAGTAAGAATGTCACCAATGAAATTGCTTTAAATTGTGGCTCTAATGTGTTGGTTCATTTGGTATAACAATGTTCCCCTAATTAAAATAAAAATTTAAAAAGAAATCCCAAATGATATGCAATTAGGTAGCATAATAGATAAAGCACCACACCTAGAATCAGGAAGACCTGAATTCAAATCTAATCTCATTTATTTACTAGCTGTGTGATCCTGAACCAGTCACTTAATCCTGTTTGCCTCAATTTCCTTTTCTGTAAAATGAGCCAGAAAAAGAAATGGCAAATCACTCTAATATCTTTACCAAGAAAACCCCAATGAAGTCTTGAAGAAGTAGACAGAACCAAAGAACAAAATGTATTTTACACATTTTAAACCAAGCATATTCAAAATATAATTCATTTCTCCCAAAAATTTTATCCTCTTCCAGTTTTCTCTAATACTGTTAAGAGCTGAGGTCACATTTGAACTCAGGTCCTCCTGACTTCAGGGCTAGTGCTCTATCCACAGAGCCACCTAGCTACCCCTGAAAAATGACTTTTTCAAAAAGCATCTTTCTTAAGATGTTATATTTTGTTGGTTTTAAAAGTATTAATCTTTCTGATATTACCCCAAAAGCTTTTTTACTATAATCTTATGTTTAGGATCTATCATTGTAGTAAAGACTACACAACTTCTTAAAAGTAAATTCTGAATCATTGTATAATTTAACTTTTCAGCACTTCACACTACATCAGAGAATCAAATTTGTGTGTGAGCATGCATATATATGCACGCATGCTTAAGAAACTAAAGCTAAATGTATATCTGTACTAGCTTTCATGAGTTCTACCAAAAATTGATTAAACAAATTATTAGATTCCCCCCATTTATAGTATTATAATTTTTTTCTCTCAAAAACCTTATTTTGCTACAGAACAGAATTGAAACCAGCTTCTAAGTCACTTGACCTGTTCATAATGTACATTTGGATCATTAGTAATAATTCTCCAGAGGCTTTTCCATTGTGCTTCTGCTTGTGGGTTTTTTAAAACGAATTTGGCAATAACAGAAATTGTAGCAGGGTTCCAGAACTATTTTACCTAAAACAAAACAACCGCAGCTTAAATAGGAAAACTCTTTTGTTATAACCACAACATACATTTCAAGTTTGCTGGAACTCTGAATATATCCTATGATCTGCTATTAGTTGCTCTTCCTGAGTGCAGACAGACCTCCAAGGAAGCATAAACACTCTTGAAATTCAATACTTTTAAACCATTCAGCCGCTGCCACAAAATATGAACACCACCAATGTCCATAAACAAGAGAATTCGACCTATGATGAAGGGAAGCTAAAGAAAATGAATGGAAAAGTTTGGGAGAAAGGGCTTTGGGGACTCTCAAATTGTGTGGTTAAGAAAAAAAAAAAAAACACAATTAATACATCAGAGATTTCTGTCGAGCTTTTATAGCATTACAGGATTTCTCAGCTATAAAGAAACATATTGAAGCTTTAGAGTACAGCCCATTCTTCACTGCTTCAGTTGTCTCCTTTTGTTTACAAGTCTCTGCCATCCTTCTTTGTGAATTGAATGCTAAACTATCTCTGGAGAGATGTTATATTGCTTACAGAATGCTTCAGCAGATGGTGTTTCCTGTTGCAACAGAAGGCTGTGATTATACCTGAATTCTTCAAGAACTCGAAAACACAGAAAACAAGATAAATGAAAGTCTTAAAAAGTTTTTCTCTCCTTTCTTTCCCAGGCATTCCTTCTCCCAACTACCTCTTTCTGCCTTCTCCCCACTCCCAAATCTTATTTGATCTCATCCCCTCCCCCTTTTTTTTCCACAACAGATGGAACAATAAAAACAACCAAGGGGTGCAAATCATCTTCCACCAAACTAAAGAAACTCTTTTTGGAAATGACTAAGATATACCATCAGTGGGGTTTACTTAAGAATTACTGTAAACTCTGCTGTTTCTGATACCTGGTCACTGCACAGTCTTCCTATTCCCACTACCCACTGTAAACAATAAAGATAAGAGAATAGGTCTTCATCAGGACGTGTCTATAAAAATTGAACTGTGGAGAAGGCACCTGGTGCCCAAAGTTCAAAGCTATAAAAAACTTCACTTCTAAAGAACTTTCAGAAAAATTGTGCTTTTCAAAAGACTCTTATATGCAACCTTAGCAGGATTTGGTTCATCTTTAACACTGAATAGCCCTTATCCCTAAATCTAGAGGATCTCATTCTTATCTCTGAAGTTCTTTTCCACTTTTATCTCCCTAAATGTCTGTCATGAATGTCTTGCCACAATTCCATTTAGTTTCCTGCCCTATTCACCTCCTCTATGGACAGAAATAAAGTATAAACACACACACACACACACACACACACACACACACACACACATCCCCAAGCTGAATGTTACCATAGGAGATAAAGTTTTAAAATTGGATTTTTGTTTTCTGGACTCTTCAATCCACACCCGTCCCCTTGAATCTTCCCACTTCTATTAAGTGTCCTGGAAGCTAAGAGTCTGAATTTAGGAACATTATCCCATACTACTAACTTTAATGTCTTCATTCAAAACTAACCCAATCTCTCTTCTATTCCCACAGTTTTCCTACTACATTAATCAGATAAATTATTTCTATTACTCTGTAAATTTGCCAGTATTTTATAAGATTGTACTAGAGAGTCTCTACTATTATTTTCATTTGCAGACTAAATAAAGGAAATCATTATTTTTTAAAATATATAGCTATTGTTTTTGAATTACCTTCATTTTCATACTTTTCTTCACCCTTCCAAATGAAGAACGATCTCTTGTAACAGAGAAAGAGAGAGACAGGAAAACAGGGAGAAAGAGACAGAGACAGGAAAAGGGAGACAGAAACAGAGACAGAGGGAGACAGAAAAAAAGGCAGAAACAGACAAAGATAGAGGCAGAGAGATAGAGACAGGAAGAAGGAGCAAGGGAGGAGAGGAAAAGGGAGACAGAGACAGAGAGAAAGATGGAGAGAAGGAAAGGGATAAGAAGGAGAGAGAGACAGACAAAAACAAAAAAGAGAGAGAGACAAGAGAAGATAGGGACAGAGATACAGAGGAGCTATTGAGCAAACCTGACACATCAATCAAGTCCAAAATTGTATGTAAACTCTACACCTGCAGTCTACCCCGAACACGCATACCTCAGCAATTCTACAAAAGGAGGGAGGTGTATATTCTCTCTTCGTCAGAGCCAGGCTTGATCACATCAGAATTCAGTCTTCCTAAAATTTCCTGTCTACATTTGTCCCTTCATAAAACCAGAGTATGTTGATTCATGAAAAGGGACTCAGTGGTCATCTAGTTCAGCCCTCTCCCATTTTATAATGAGCATTGATTTAGAAATTGATTGATGGATCAATATATTTGTTGCTACAGATATAAGATTTCACAAGTAGAAAGGACTAGCTTACAAGGACAGTGAGAGGCAAGTTGTTTAACACACTATTGTCATCACTTTACAGAGGAAAAAAAATTGACACTGGACATTTTCATGCAATTAGAAGAAGGTAGCAGATTTTCCCCATTTTACAGATGATTGAAATCAGACTGAGAGAGGTCAAGTGATTTGACCATAGAAAACTAGTAGTTAGCAAATAAACAAGGGAAGCAGAACTTAGTCTGGACTTCCTGAGTTCCAGGTCTAGTGTATTATCCACTGCACCATGCTACCTCTTTTGATGATTAGTGGAAGATGTGGGTCACCTCCTTCTATTATACAATGAAGCTTTGGTTTCATCTTATTTCAAAATTTCCCCAGCCCTTTTGGGATTGGGAAAGCATAAGTGGTTTGGACAAATGAGGCTTGAACAGCATTTTCCAAATTGTGTTCCAAGAAACCATGATGTCATTCCAATTGGCAGGAAGAAATTTTTCATAATAAAATGTCAGTGTTTATGATATTTCCACTTTAAAATATTAAATATGAAATAGAATATCAAAATTATTTATTTCATGCAATTTTTCACTGTAAAAATACTTGATTTCTCCTTTTCTCTAAATTTTCCCTGCCCTATTCCATATTTAGGAGTATCCCATTTCCCTAGCTCTCAGATGCCTACTACCATCAACAAAATGTTTGAATTCCTTCAAAATATTTTAAGTTCAGGCACTCTCTGTGGTCAACTTAGTTTAATAATAAAACACTAAGATAAACTATTTTAAAGGACCTATCAACAGCATGAATAGAAGAAACACTATATCATAGGTAGAGAAAAATAATAACTGTTATTTAAGAATTTTTATTCTGATAGGACCATAGATTTACAGATAACATAAATCTTAGTTGTCAATGAGTCTAATTCTTCCATTTTACATATGAGGAAACTGAGCTCCAGAAAGGTTAATATGTATACCATAACTAGTAAATAGGATTGCAGGTGTGATTTGAACCCTCCAATCTAATACTATCAATTACTATACACTACTTTTAAAGATATAAAGGAGTCTCTCTACCTATCAGCCATAGATTCTGTGGGTTGATATATCAATGTTTTCACTTTTCAGTTTCAAAAACAGTGTCTTTCAAGGATCTAGAAGTCTTAAAAAAAAATCTGGCTTTGGGTCTTTTATACCATCATAGTTCTAAGTGCAATAGGAGACAGGAAAAGCAGGAACCACCCAGGGTGATGGCCAATATAAACCATTAAAGCTGCAAAAGAGTCATCTTTCACAGTTAACACAAAGAAAAGCAATGTGTGACTTTTTGAAACCCCAATTGGTCACTCCCCCCCCCCCCCCCCCCCCCCGCCCCTTTCAAGCCCACAAAAGCCTGAGGGTAGGGCCATGCCCCTTCCCACATATACAACTCTAAGGGAATTCAAATTAGGGACAAAAGGATTGTGGGTGGTGGTTTGTGGGGAGGGAGGTATCCCTGGGACAAACAGTTCTGCTTTACTTTCCAGGTTACCTACATAAAATAAAATAGAGAACGGGGATAGGGAGGGTTGGAAGTAAGTAGAAAGAGGAGGAAGATGTATGAAAAATAGAAATGACTTGCAAAGAGATTTGGAAATGGAAAATGTTAAGATCACCTTAGGTGATAATAAATCACAATTCCAGTGACACAAACTAGATGATCTAAAGGATAGATTGGAGTGAAGAAGGACAATTTCAAAGAATTTTTGGTTAATCTACTACATGGGCACAAAAATCAAAGAAAGCACCTCCTAAAATTCAATCCAACAGCAGAGATATCAACCCATAGTAAAAGTTGATAGTTGATAATAACTCTTTTTAATGTACCTTTATTAATAATAATTTTATTATTGCTTATTATTCCACAGATTTTAGTAATATTTTTTTCAAAACAGATTAATACCTAAAGGTAATATACTGCCTGGTATATAGTGTTGTATTATAATAAAATAATATGTTACATGATTATAATATTGAATGGTATTAATATAACATATACTATACTAAATGCATTCAGGAATTCAATCATTTATCAGTATACAAAAAAGGAATCCCCCATCATTTCTATTGTTTCAATAGACTAAAAAGTCTTTTTACATTTTCACTGTTATTGCCATAATTATGCCTAACTTTTCATGATCCCATGGACCATAACATTTCAGTGCATTCTGTCCTTCACTATCTTTTGAAGTCTGTCCAAGTTCATGTTGTTTCCATGACACTATCTGTTCTTCCCATCCTGCCATTCTCTTTTCTTTTTCCCTTCAATCTTTCCCAACATCAGGATCTTTTCTAATGAATCCTATCTTCCCATTACATAGCCAAAGGATTTAAGCTTCAGCTTCAGTTTTTGACCTTCCAGGGAATAGTCTGAATTAATTTCTTTAAGTATTAAGTAATTTAACCTCCTTGTTGTCCAAGAGACTTGCAAAAGTCTTCTCCAGCACTATTATCAGAAAACAATGAATTTGTAGCACTCAGATTTTCTTATAGTTCAGTTCTCACAGATATACATCACTACTGAAAAAAACAAAAAACAAACAAACATACTTTGACTACATGATTCTTTGTTGGCATTCCAGAAAAAAAAAATGCATAGTTTTGATTATATGGACCTTTGTTAACAAGGCAATGTCTCTGCTTTTTAGTACATTGTCTGGATTTGCCATAGCTTTCCTTCTAATGAACAAAAGTAAATGGATCACAATATCAATTAATTCACAGGATTAGAGATCTAGAATGGACAGCAGCTTTGGAGGATCACAGCTGAAACTCAAATCTATTTTTTTGCTTCAACATCCTATATACTCTCCACTGAACCATATGGACTCTTAAAATTTCTAACATTTAGGCTTTTCCTCCCTGTAAACTTTTAAAAGTGCTTTCAAGTATATTCTGATACACCAGGTGAAAGTGAATTTTATTCATCGCAAAAGGTACCATGTCAGATTAGAGACCTAAAATGAGTATAAGATGTAGAAACCAGGCAACATCTTTGTGGATCATTTGGAAGAATGCCTCCATGTGTCTACAAGTTTGTCATTTTCAGTTGGGAAGAAAGTTAACCATTTCTACCTGTTATTCACACATTAAAAATGAGGGAAGGAATCAGAAACAAAATCATCTGGATTCACCAAACCTGTTGTACTCTAGTTGTTAATGTGGACAGTGGGGAAAGATTAAAGCTAAAGGGCAATAAGTTTTAAAACAAAAATCAGAATGATATAAAGAAACAGGAGAGACAGCAAAATCCCTGACTCTGGAATAAAAAGGATAAGTTTAGAAAGATAACCATATCTGTCTCTCATTGAGCTATTCAATCCAATTTGTTGGTGATTTTTAATAAGTAATCAAAGCAGCTGAAAACTTGGTAGTTTTCAGTAGGGAGTTTCTTTACCTTCCCCTTCTCATTCCCCTATTGTTTTTTTTTTTTTAAATTTTTATTCATTTATTTATATTCAGTTATATTTTATACATATATTTAAATTGATAGAGGTATGTATAGAATAATTTTATACACATACATGTATTACATAAGTAGCCATCTTGGGGGCAAAGGGAAGAAAAAGAAGAAATTTATACATTAACTTTATTGTATATTTAAAATGAACAGCAAGTTGTGCATGGTGGATTTGTGTTTCCATATGCAATCATCTTTTTTGTTCTGTAATGTTCCAAAAGTGTTCGTTTTTTTTTCCACGAATTAAGAAAAAAATAATTTTTTAAAAGAAAGAAAATTTTTTTTGCCGGGCTTTAGGTTCATCACCATAAATCTCAATTATCATTTTATTTGGGAATTACCAGTTGAGATTTCCAGTTGATATAATACAGGAAAAACTCATTTGTCTTTTTAAAAACTGAATTTACAAATAAAAAGGGAGAACTTTCCCCAAAAAGAGTTACATTCCACCATTTAAAAATATGACAATTAATCAGTGGGGAGCTTTATCTATTTTATCTTCAGTGAACAACATAGGCAGTGGTTATCATTAGATCTAGAAATAAAATACTGGAGCAGTCATCTTACAAATGAAGCCATTTTATTGATGAAGAATGGAGGCCCAAGGAAATAAGGGACTGGCTAAAGACCACACAGGGTGGTGTATTAAATGTGGGAGTATAAACCCTGGTCATCTGCTCCTGAAGCTAGCAAGGGTTCCTTCTGCTTTACCGTAGCAGAGAATATATTTTACTATTCTATGTCTGGACCAGACACCATTACTACAGCATATGCAAAAACACCTAGTAAAGATTATAAGCATTAGCTGTTGAGTGAGCTCACATTTGTGAGCCTGAAATCAGAATAATCACAGAGCCCATGAAAGCCAGACATGTACAATCACAGTCACCAATATAACTCCAAGGTTCCTTTCCAGACAAGAAGGGGAAAGAGGCAGGTTAGAAGTCTAGAAAGCAGGCCTGTGGCAGCTACTTAAGAGGCTCAGAAAGAAAAAGCTACACAAATCACACCAGGGAACTTTTAAAGTACTTTCTTTTTCTTGGTGTGTCATTTTGGACTTTGGGACACAGAGCTAATCAAAAAGAAACCAGAAAGATTTTGTGATTTGAGCACATCGAGTCCAAAGCCTTTTTCTTTCTTTCTTTCTCTTTTTTTTTTTTTTAACATTTTTGAAAAATTTATCCAAGCAATTGCTTTCTTGATGGAGACATGAATTATGCCCCTTGAATAATGATGAGAATATGTGAAAGGGTTTTGGGTTGAATGGATGAATACTTAGAAGTTCAGTTTCTTTTCCCTATCTGTTCCACATAATTCTATCCTCCTAAACCATTAAAATCAGGCTGGGGAGCCTGCAAAAAAAAAAAAAAGACTTGCATAAAATATATTCATTTCTCCAGTACAATTCTGGTTAGACTAGAGATATTACAAAAGCAGTATCCTCCACTGGATAATATAGTCTCATTCATTCAGACAATAAAAGATCAAAGAGGTAAAGATAAAGGAAAACAATTCAAATGAGCCAAATTTAGATAATCCATTTTTGTTCATTTTTAATGATATATTTAGTCTGCTAAGAAATAACAATACTCTGACTTGACATATAATAGCATTGAGAATAAAATAACAATACTGTTTTGCTTGATACAACTTACAATTTACTATATGTGCACTTTTTTTAAAAATTCAGATACAATCAAGAGATGGAGAGAACAAAGAAAATGAAAAAAGAAAATAATGTTTTAACATCAGTTGAATCATTCAGCCCAATGGACATGCACTTCTAACTTTCCATGCCTATGACATACAAGGACTTGACTGTTGCCTCCAGCCAGCCTCAGGAGGAAAAAAAAAAAAAAAAACATACTTTGATCTCCTTTGACATGAGTCTTTTTTTTCTGCCAATGTGCATCTATATCTATTTTGCATCTATCCTATGCCCAGTTATGCTACAGTCTATAAAAAGGCAGGGTCCTAATTTACTAGAGTGAGAATACTATACAAATTCAACTTCTTTTCCTTACATATATTATCATATCATTTCCTTTTATCTCATCCTTCCAGAACTCTAACATGCTTTAGGTTCCATTTAAATTAAAAGGCTGATTATGAAAAGGTGAATGCTATTTTGTACATTACAGGCTGGACTCTACTCAGAAAAAAAAAAAAAAGAAAAAAACATGATTTAGAGAATAGGGACCAAATTAAGTAGGCATTACACACTTCATGGGGTTTATTTGGTTTCATTATGTAGTATCTACAGTTAGTCACACTGAGAAAAAGGAATAAAGAGAGAGTTTGCAAGTATGAGTTAGGTGTTCACATTTGTTCAAGTATTGCAGTAACGACTTCCTCAATCAGAAAAAAAAAAGTACAGTAAAACACTGTACTGATAGCCCAGCATGCCCCATTAGTCACTGTGGGAATAGTAGAGTGCTTTAATTCCTTCTAGACATCAAGAAAGCAAATAGGAAGGAAGCTGCAAAAATCTTTGTCAAAGATAAGATTTAATGATAAGATAAGTTAATCTTTTCTTTTACATTTATTGAATGCTTCCTGCATACCTTGCTATGTGAGAGAGAAATTTTAGAAAGTCTTCAGATAGATGTAATTAATCTAAGAGGAGGGAAAGTAGAGGTGGGGCAACATGACACTAATGCAATGTACATATACTCATGTACTGTGAGTGGCTGTAAAACAAATAATATTATGAGGAGGAAAACTTATTTACTCACTAGAAAGAACTGGGAAGGCTTTATGGATGCAGAGGTACCTGATTTGGGCTGCCTAACAGATGGAGAAGGAGAGGGATATTACAAGCATTGTCATACCAATAGGGACGCAAAGGTTAAAAATTTTATCCTTCTCTAGTTATCAATTAATCTCCCTTTCCTTTCACTACTTGGTTCCTCAGATAATTTGTCAGTAGACATTCTCTTTACTTCTTTACCATCCATCTATCCCTAACTCCCTGTAATTTGAAAAGCCACCCATATTCTCTCAGATGATTAATGATCTCAATCAAAGTTTCTAAATCCAATGGTCTCTTCTTGGTTCTTGTTCCCTAAAGCTAGGTGATGCAACTAGCATGGTTGGCAAATTCTCTGTCTTTGAAACACTCTTATAGAGCCAGATGGAGACAAAGTGGATAGAAAGTTGACTGTTGAGTTGAGAAGAAATGATTTCACGTATGATCTCAGATACTTACTAGCTGTATAACTCTGGGGAAGTCATTTCAATTCTGTTTGTCTCAGTTTTTTGAACTATAAAATGAAGAAATAATAGTAAAGCTCTCTCTTGTGAGAATCAGATGGAATTATATTTATATAAGCAATCAGCACAATGCTTGGCACATAGTAAGTTCTATAGAAATATTGATTCCCTTCCTCCATACACTGGTCTCAATGACATTGTACCTTTCTCACAATTCCTTCTGATTTCCTTTTGCTGTCTCCCTTTCGTTCTATCATTGCCTAAGTGTGGTCAGACTTTTGTCCTTTCCTCTGCTTTTTGTACACTCTCCCTCTGAGACGTCATCTCTCCCATGGATTTAATGATCACTCTTACAACTATTCACCTTCCACTAGATTCCTCCTTCCCTGCCTCATCATAGAATCATGTTGAGGTTCTTAAGCTGTGCCACAAATGATAAAGTCAGGTTTGACCAAGCTAGAAAACTTTTGCATCTAGGCACAGTGTGACAAAATGTTGACACTTATTACCAGAAAGTGACAATTGAGTGATAAAATTTGTTGGCCACAGCAACCTATGAAAAAGAAAAAAAAGTTCTAAAATGCCCTCAGATTCTTATGACAACTTTTCTCTTTCCAGAGATGGTAGCAAAATGTCACAAAAGATAACAGAATGCTAGGAAGCATCCTTCTTAGTGCATCTATAAACATTTAATAGCTGGCCCTTTCAATTATATAGGCTTTATTCATCAAGCAAATAAGTGATGAAGGGGATAGAGATCCTGACATGGAATCAGGAGTTTAGACACAAGTTTAAATCCTACCTCAGACACTTCATATGTGATTCTGGAAAAATCAATTAATTATTTTCAGCCTCCATTTCTTCATTTGTAAAATGGGAAATAAATAATAGTACTAAATTTCTAAGATTATTGAGAGGGTCAAATGAAGAAACATGTAAAGCACTTTGTAAACCTTATAGTGTTGTATAAGTGTGAGTTGTTTTCATTATTATTACCAGTCAACAAAACCATATGGTAAAAGGTAAATATAAAAAGGTAAAATAAACCACAGACATATTACTGCACAAAACCAGGATACATAAAAAGATAGAGCTAAGTTGAAACAAATAAAGGAGTTGGCAGAGTTACCTTTTTCATGTACCCAAAGGCAAGAAGAAAAAATTTCATGGGATGCTTGCTCATCTTACCTTACAGTACACACAATGAGTATAAGTGAACATTTTTCCAAAAAGGTGACAATAATTTATAGGCTAACCCCTCTATACAAGATAAAAAACAAAAGGGATTTTAAGAGGAACCTGCCAAAATATACCAAAATCAGGGATCATAATATAAAATGGGGCACAGAGGAGGAAAGTGAAAAATATGTTAGAAAAACATGACTTAAGATTAAGAAATGAGAGAAGCTAAAACCTGAGAGGCTCCTCAGAAGTCTTATGCCTAACCAAGGCAGGTACCACTGATGGACACTACTGAATCCATAATTGAATAGGATCGTGGAGTTAAAGCTGAAAAGTAATTGACATGTTACCAAGTTTCTCCTTTTGCAGAGACAGAAAAGAGAATGAGAGAGAATATAAATGACTTACCTGCCTTTATCTCAACACTTCTCACATGGAAGAACATCCCCTGGATTTGACCTCCAAAAGTCATGCCCCCAGAGCCTGGGGATTTTAATTCACTCAGTTTAAGGACTCCTATCATGTCTTGATTGCTAAGTAATTGGATGCAAATTTGTCTAGCTCATTACATACATCATTCCTAGACAAGAATATGCTACACAATCCATTTGATCATCCCCAGGGGCTATCTAGCTATATTACTATCAACTCTGGAACCTCCCTCTCCTTCTTGCTTTCCACCTTTTGTTCCAGAAACAGTAATTAAATCAATAATACCATAGATTCTGAATAGAACATGTCAATTAATTGTTCTATAGATCAACTTAGCATCCCTAAAATTCCCCAGATCAAAAGTCTCTTCCCTGTTTACTACTCTACTCTATGTGCTACCTCTTCCTATTAGAATCTAAATTCTTTGAGTGTAGGGACTATTTCATTTTTGTATTTGTATACCCTGTCCTTATCACAATACCTGATATACAGAAAGTACTTTACTGTTTTTGCTCCATCCATTGATTCAATCTTTCATTCATTTATGGTCCAAGGTGACATAGCCATTAAATGACACAATTATTACTTAAACATGTCTTCTGACTCTAAAATAAATGTTCTTTCCACTGTGCCCAATATGATGAGTTGAAATTATATGGTATTTGGAAAATTAGTGTTAAGTGCATGGTACTCTCAATAATCCCAAACTGAACTTTATTTTAATATGGTGAGAACTAAAACTTGCAATTACTTAAAACAATAATAATAAATTATTATGTTAATAAGAAGAATCATAGAACAATAATTTTATAAGTATTGTCTATAAATGGTCAGGTGGCTACAATAAAAGCCAAAGTTAACACCAAATTAGAAAAAAAGATAAAGAAAAAATTTGCTGTTTGTGAATATAGCAGTGCAAGACCAACTAGCTTAAAGAAATGGCTAAATAAAAATTAAAGGGGAAAAGGGAATATAAAGAAGAATGATTTTGAAGTATTCAAAAATTAAGAAAATATTTGTATGAAGGAGATAGAACAAAGACCCAAAGAACAATATACCTACTGGCTAAAACCATATAAAAAACATTAAATTCAGAACAAAATTCAGTTTAAATACAATGAATGACATTGGTATTGCTGGTTCAAGACAAAGCCTACCTCCACCCCTCTGCCATTTTCTATAACAGAATGGCCTGCTCTCACTCTAAAATACTCTCTTTTGTATATGTTGTCTGTGTTGTTTTTGTTAATACATTTCAGAGAGTGTACTTTAGTTGTGTTTTTTAGACTAAGCAATGTCTGACCATGTCACTCCCTGTTTTAAGAAGTTTCACGAGCAGGGTCAAGAGATCATTATATACTTCAACAACAATACTATATGATGATCAATTCCGATGGACCTGGCCATCCTCAGCAACGAGATCAACCAAATCAGTTCCAATGGAGCAGTAATGAACTGAACCAGCTACACCCAGTGAAAGAATTCTGGGAGATGACTGAAAACCATTACATTGAATTCCCAATCCCTATATTTATGCCCACCTGCATTTTTGATTTCCTTCACAGGTGAATTGTACAATATTTCAGAGTCCGATTCTTTTTGTACAGAAAAATAATGGTTTGATCATGTATACTTATTGTGTATCTAATTTATATTTTAATATATTTAACATCTACTGGTCATCCTGACACCTGGGGGAGGGGGTGGAAGGAAGGAGGGGAAAAATTGGAACAAGAGGTTTGGCAATTGTCAATGCTGTAAAATTACCGATATATACAACCTGTAAATAAAAGGCTATTAAATTTAAAAAAAAAAAGAAGAAGAAGTTTCATGGTCCTGTTTGTCGTTTAATCTGACTCCAGCCTATTCCTCTAGGCTGGTTATACATTCTTCCTACCACCCTATCCCAGGCCAAACTAGCCTACACTCTATTTCCTGCACACAATATTTTATCTCCCACTTCTGGTTTTTTAATTATACTGCCTCTCATGCCTAAAATGCTCTTTCTCCTCCTCTCTACCACTAAAAATATCCAGCTCCCTTCTAGGCTCAGTTGTAGGAATCTTTCCTTGATTTCTCCAGTTATTAATGTTGCCCCCAAATTTTGTATTTATTTTACATATCTATGCATGTGTAAATAAAAAAGAAAGAAGGAAGGAGAGGGAAGAAGGCAGAATATGAGATGAAGAGATAGAAAGAATTAAAGAGAGCGAGAGATAGAGAGATTGAGAGGCAAATAAAGAGAAGTAAAGGAAGGGGAAGAAGCTGAAGAAGAGGGAAGGAGAGAAAGATAGAAAGAAAGAGGGAACAAGACTACCTGTGATATTCTCAACTGTTAGATGAAATATTTTGTGTGCTCTAACATAAGGAACTTTGTTCATGTATCCCTAGTCCTGTCACAGAATGCATAAGTACTCATTGATTGACTTTCTTAAAGCACAATTTATCAATATTTTACAATGGGAAATGAACAAAAATAAAGATATGCTTCTCAATATTCATATAAAGTTAACATCTACAAGAACATGGCATAAAAAGGCTCAGAAAACACTGCAGTCAGAAAAGTTAATCAGCATTCTCTTAAAGGGATGCAGTGTATGGATGCTGGGCTGAGTCCATCTTCCTGGGTTCAAATCCAATCTCAGACACTAACTGTATGATCCTGGGCAAGTCACATAAGCCTGTTTACCTCAGTTTCCTCATTAGTAAATTGAACTGGAGAAGAAAATGGCAAACCATTCCAGTATCTTTGCCAAGAAAACCATAAAGTCAGTCAGATACAACTGAACAAGAACAATCATCTTAATGATACTTTATAATGACAAATCATTGGATAAAGATAGAAAGAGTAGTTAAATAAAAATAATAATAACAATAAAGTCTGCATCCTTAGTCCTGACTTTTCTCATAGCAGAGCAAAAAGAGACCTGACACCTTGCCAAATAATTGAGAAATTTTGGGAAATGAATTAAGTAAACTCACATAATTACCAGCTAAATCAGGACTTAAAATGGGTTTTAAGAGATTTCACTATATTGTGTTGCCTCTAATTCCAGTTCTATTTTCCCAGATGTTTGTTGAATATTTCCATTTGAATGTGGCCCCATCATTTCAAATTAGGCCACAAACTAAACACTTCACCACCCTCCATCCCCTGTCTACACATATATAGATATCGACCCCTATGTCTAACTCCTCTCTTTCTTCCAATTGCACCATCATTTCTCAACCACACAACTCTAAAATCTTATAGTAATCTGTTCTGCCTTCCTCTTCTTTAATTTCTTCCTGCAATTGGTCATATTTTTTGATAATTCCCTATTCTCTTATAAATTCTTTCGTCTCTTCTTTTCTATACTCCCTTTATCCCTTATTCCAATTATATAGATTATTGTAAGAAAATGCTATTGTCTCTACTTCCTCTCTATTCCTTTTTCTCATCCATCTAACATATTGTTTCATTTTGTTTTTTACCAAACCTATGAAATCATCTGTGTATAACGGTCTGTGATCAAAGGCTGATAAAACAGGCACTTAAGGTTTTCTTCTGGGCACTTCTAATACGATTCTTTGTAGCCTTCCCAATACCTATCACAGAACTGTCCATATGGTGGTGTTCAGCAGATGTCCTGATTGATTAAATCAATGAGAAAATAAGTATAAAGAGCCCATAAATTTCAATGTGTTCCAAGAGAAACTTGAACTCAATTCTTCACAATACTGAAGCAAGTTCTTCTATTCACTTTACCATGATGTCTCTAATACTAGAATAATATTACTTTAAAACTATTTTAATATGCTCTCCCCTTCTGCATCTAAAATTTTAAAAATCTGGCATTCAAGGCTTTCTTTAAGCTGAGCCCAATTCTGCCCCAAATGAACTTCTAGCCTAGAAATAATTATAAAGTCACTGTCCTACAAATATTCTTTGCTTATTCAAATGTGTTTTGACTACTGGACTTCTTCCAAACAAATAGCCTCTCCATATTCCCAACTATCCAAACCCTACCCACTTTGCAAATGTCAATTCAATTTCCACTTCTTTTAGGTGGCAAGTCAGTCAACAATTTAGTTTCCATTACACTTATTATCTGCCTCTCTCATTTGGCACTTATCAAATACTGTCTTGTGTTATTTTAAATTTTAATGTAGGTATATCTTTTCTCCAACTAGATTGCATCTCCTCTAGAGTATAAAGCATATGTTTTACAAAGTGCTTTCCTCACCACAATCCTCTGAGGTGGGTAGTGAAAATATCATTACCTCCATTTTATGGATGAGGAAACAGGCTTAGAGTAATTGACTTTCCTTAGATCACACAACTTGTCAAAGATACAACTCAAGCCCAATCTTCTGACTCCAAATCATTTTAATTTTATTTTCAACTAATGAAGTTCATTTTTTAAATAGCCATCCAAGGTTTCCAATACAAGATCAAAAGAAGTGTGGGTTTTCTTCTAGGCACTTCTAATGTGATTCTCTTTAGCCTGCCCAGTATCTAGCACAGTACTGTCCATATGGTGGTTTTTGGTAGATGTCCTGATTGATTGAATCAGTGAGAAAATGAGCCCAAAGGCCTATAAATGCTCTTCACTAAATATTTCTAGGCAAAGAAAGAAATTCTTCATTCAAAGAAAGAAAAGTTGTTTAATTTTTAAAGGTACAAAGATTTGTAGCATAATCACTTGTAGGTGGAATCACTCAACTCTATCTATGTAGAAATATATATATATATATAATAAATTTGTAATATAATAAAGCACACAATTATATATATGGATATATCTTTATCTCTCTATATATGTAGAATATATATACATATGTATAAGGTTGAATCATTCAACTCTATCTATGTATATTTATATAGATAGAGTTGAGTGATTCAATCAAGTTATCCTACTCCATTTAAAGTAAATATTAACATTTCCTGATACCTCAGCAATTCTCAATCAACCAATCCCATTCTTCAGATTGTGCAAAATGCTTTTGGATAAAAGAATGCCATTGGGAGGAAGAATGTTCAGATTTTAAAACTTAGTCATATGAATATGGAAATATGTTTAAAAGAATTGCACATGTTTAACCTATATCAGATTACTTGCTGTACAGATGGAGGAAGAGGAAGAAAAGAGAGGAAGAAAAATTTGGAACACAAGGTTTTATAAAGGAGAATGTTAAACAATCTTTGCATGCATTTGGAAAAATGAAATACTGTTTTTAAAAATTTAGTCATGTCCTATGGATCATCAGTAAAGCAGATCATTTTAGAACCCAAGTGATTTAAACATCTAGAAGAAAGTCAGATTCTGTCAAGAAAAAAGCATTCCAATTCAACTCCCTGAGAATTTGTTTGGAGAGACAGGAGTACTTCTAGATTCAATTTTGTTCTCCTCTTCCTCATATTCATGTGGTGAAAGAGCTTGCATCTTCAAAGAGCAGAAGGATTTTGGACTTCTTATTTTACCACCTGCCTCCTAACATCATTCGCTGGGACAATCACAGGTACTGGCAATGTCTATATCAAGAACCCAGGATAGACTAGAGTCACACTTACAACTCTATAAAGAACAATGCAAAGAACCTACAAAATACTAAAAAGAGACAGCCAGCAACCAGGAGCTTTGCTATTTGTGATTTTTAAGCATGAATCCACTTTCCCTTGAATTGTAAATTTGTACTGTGTTCAGTGTTTTGGGGGGCATTCTTTTATATCAACTTTTGTCACTGTAAAACCTTAGTAAATAATCCCTTTCTAAAAGCTATTTAGGACTATGTCACTAAATTGATAATCTGACAATTATGGCAGGAAGCATACCAATGGGAGCTCATTGAACTTGAAACATATCTCCAAGCCAGAATTATGACTTGTTCCTAGGAGAAGTATGAAAATAATTACCAGGCTTTATAGTCTTCTCTAAATAGTTAAACTCTTGTGATTTGCATAAAATAGCAAACATAATGGGAGGTTGGTTGAAAGCAATATCTTAATCTGTTTCACCCAGATCTTCTGTTTAAACAAGCAAAGCCTTAATATTACTTGCTCCAGAAAAATGGTAAGAAAAAATCCTAAAATTGATTTCTTTAAGTCAGAAAACAGATAATGGATCCATAAGAGGGCTAAAGAATGCAAATAAAAGGCATGATCATAGTTCATTCATCTGCTATTTTCTATGGCTAGCACATTGTTGTTATTCATTTGTGTCCAATTCTTTGACCTATTTGGAGTTTTCTTACCAAAAGTACTGGGGTGGTTTGTCATTTCCTTCTCCAGCTCCTTTTACAGATGAGGAAACTGAGGCAAACAGAATTAAATGACTTGGCCAAGGTCACATAGCTAGTAAGTGTCTGAGGTCATATTTGAACTAAGGAAGATTGAGTCTTCCTGACTCCAAGCCCAGAACTCTATTAACTATACCACCTAACTGCCCATGACCAGCACAGGTGAGGAGAAATAATTATGTTTCTGGATGTTACTGGATGAAGAATTTATAATCCTTCCAACCTAGGAGGGAAAACAATAAGCACAGCACCGTTCAATGGATCATAAACAGAATCTAAATTAACCCTAAAATTATCATTCAGCAGAAGTGAGGCTTAGCCAGCAGATAAAAGGGCTGAATGAAAATAATAGCTGACTTTCCTTCCACAAGGAAGAGGCTTACTAACTTTAACATCTCCCTGTAGGTAACAGAATATTAGGTGGCTTTGAAAATAGTCAAATACTTCAAGAACAAATGAAAAAAATGTGACTAGCAGCATATGATGAACAGGAGGGTATCAGAAGATAATTGGTACCTAGGGGAAAGCAACAGAATTGTGAAACCCATCATGCAGCACGCCCAGCAGAATGCAACATAATGATATAACCAGAAAATGTCAATAGTTCTACATGAAATAGGAGTTTACCCTTTTCACATAAGCATCCTGGTCAAATCTTTTCTGGTGTGCATTCCTCTATCTGGGTGTCCTGACCACACATATTCCTCTCATTCCATATGGATAGAAGTTATGTTGTTTCTTTTATTATATTGTGCTATTTTTTTAAATTGTCCTTATTTTTGAACTGTCCCCTGTGGGTTGACTAGTCTTAGGGGCTGGGTGTTGAAAAGAACCCTTTATATATATATATATATATATATATATATATATATATATATATATATATATAAACTGGGATATCTTTTGGAAACCTACAGTTTAGATGATATAACTACAACATATGGGGTTTATCCACATTATACCAAATACTCAGATAAAACCAAAAAGATCACTCAAAGAAAACTAGGTATTTGGTGTACATGAATGATATGGAAGACAATTGAGTTTAGCAGATAGATAAAAACTCTTTGAAAAAAAAATAAAGATCACACAGGATAGCTACAGTGAGCAGAAAATAAAGTTATATTTCTTGTTTTACCTGATAAAAGAATACATTATCTATGAAATGGTACAGTATATAAGAAGCACATAACTATTATCATAAAATATTTATTAAGCACTACAATATGCTGTAGGTATTATATAGAACCTAGAGGAACAAAGAAACATATTTTTAAGAGAAGGTGCTTCAGTGGCTCATGGGATAAAATCTCCAGTTGTTAGGTGAAGAAATAATGTTATGGTTTGATTCTAAAAAGAGCTTTTCTTTGGGGTGGTTCTTGGTTTTGCCAGGGCATTTCTTGATATTTCCATTAAGCCAGAGTCTCTATATCAAGACAGTAGAGAACTGATTTAAACACATAGACCTAAGCGTGTTTAGCAGGTATTACGTTCCTGTTAGAAATCACACATGGAGGTAATCAATTGCATTATAAGTTATGTATCCCAAGCTGTGACCAAGGGGAATAGTGATAGCAGCAAGGTCAACTGCCTTAGCATGGGATTTGGAGGTAGGGACTGGTTTGGGGAGAAGGGAGAAAAAATGCATCTGAAATTATAACACAATAACTGAAAATTAACTAGGCATTTTTGATATTTTAAAAATAGGAATCATTTTAAAATTGTATCTGATAACAGTACTGTAAGCACCATCTTCTCTAAAAGCTGGGAATCCTCAGGAAAGGAATTTAACAAGGTAATATAATGTCTCAGTACAGAAAGCTATTCAAGCTTTACATTTTAAAAAGACTATTCCATGTTATTTGGTATCAGGTCCATATGTATAAAAGTGCAACTGTAAGCTCTTTTTTTAAGCTATCTGAAACAAAAATTCCAAACCCCTAAAAAGAGAAGTTAACAAAAGAAAAGAATTTTAGGTCTGGACGTCTTGTTTATTAGACGTTAAGCATATAAATATGTTCAATGACAATACAATTGAATGAAACCAAACAGGAAATAAATGGAAGAAAGGAGGGAGAGAATAAGAAATATGTAAACACAGTATCAAAGGTTTGAAACACTCTTTTCTTTCCATTCCCTTGTTATTCAGACTTTCATTCAGTAGAAATTCACACAGTGACACCTAGTGCAATTGAAATGGTTATGACATCCTGGCAAACTAAGACAACCTTCCCTGAAAATGCCATTTTAATTTCAGCTAAAATAAGCTAATTCAATCATGGTGAAAGGCTCCCATTTCATTTCAGACCCCAATCTGCATGCATATTCTAATTATCATTTGAATCTATTTAAAAATGTATCATGCTTGTGGATCATAATTTTAATACAGTTCATCTCCTAACAGTCAGAATTGTTGGATCATTAATATCCATAATGAGGTAGAACTGCAATTAAAAGTCTCAATGAAATATTCCTTTTCTTTTCAGTGGCTTGCTAGGATGGGCCAACACATTTTATTTTCCCATCTTCCTCTTGGCTCCCAAGTCTGGTGTAAGAACTCTAGGGCCTAAAATGAATTCTATTTAAAATAAGTTTTAAGACAGCTTTAAAACCTGTAAGCAGAAAAAATATTCCTAGTCTCATTAATTTATTCTTCTCTTTATTTTCCACAATGAACTCCTCTAATTAAATAACAATTTTATAGAGTCTGTGAGTTATATTCTACATATAGTAACAGCTTTGCCTTCCATCTTTCATAGAGCAAAGTTAGCTATATATCCCACCCCCTTCAGGGGAACTTTGAGAGATATAAATGCTTTATTATACTGCTACTGGCCCAAGCCCCCATTCAGCTATGGTCCCCTTACTGTTAATGATCCCTATCATGATTAGCATCTCATATCCATTTTACCAATTAAAATCTACTAATCCTGACATGGGGATACTTACTATGAAACATTAGCAAAAACTTAAATACAAATAATCATTTCCTAACGTTTGGGAGTCTCACTCTTTCTCATACTATAGTGGTCCTTGTGGAGAGTGGGTTTAGACTTAATATAGTTTGAACATAAAATTTACCCTACCAGGTTCACTTCCAAATGTGATATGATTAAAAGATCAATGAACATCATCACTGCTACTGCTGGGATCAGGATGCTGGACTGAGCAATACCTAGATTTTCCTCAACATCTAGATTTTAAATCCAGGCATAAATTCCACTTCCACACTGTTCACCTGACTTTCAAAACTTCTAAGTTCATATTAGCCTCTAATCTCCTGTACAATAAATTCAAAGAAGCAAATTTTAGAGATCTGTACTACCAGTTCATATTAGCCTTAGATAAAAGAATCTGATGATAAAATCCTAGATAGCTGGTACAGTTGGCAGAGAGGAATTGGAGCACTGATGGAATTACTCCCTAAATCAGGCAGGGAAAAGGTTCTGATAGAGTTTCAGTTTAGCTCAGTGGTTCCACTTTCTGAGAGGTTCCCCACCCCAACTTCATGGGTGGCCCTAAAAAAAATCTAGTTTAGTCAAGAAATCCATATTATCCTAAGGCTCAGTCTGTGGGCATCATGGAAAGCATCCCCTTACTGTGGTCCTGTAAGAAATCCTAGTCATGTCCCTGAGGTTAAATCTTCTCTATAAATCTGCTTATGACCCATACCACCTTTGCTGAACTTTTTGGGGTCAGTCTTCCTTACCTTTCCTCCATGTCATGGTATCTCTTTTTTGATCCTTCCATCATGCTTCATGGTGTCTTTACTTTTATACACCCACTATGCCCTGTGGTGTTTTTCTCCTTCCCATAGTAAAACTCTTTTAGGGTACTAAATCCTTTTTAGGATTTAGCCTGCCAGCTAAGGGCACACTCCAATCAAATGGGTTATTTCCTTTCTCTTGGTTAATGGCAAGTTCCACTAGGGAATGAGGGATTTTTAAGCTTGAGTCCACTTTCCCCTGAACTGTAAATTTGTACTGGTTGGAAAATGTGTCACATCATTAATTATTAAAACCCCTTTCCTTGCTATGTGTTCTCCTACTCTATTTCATAGTTACCATTTCTGGTATCTATTGTACCTCTTTATTTTTCTGCAGCCTCTTCTCCTAAATAAACTTATATTTTGCCAAAGAGAATAGTCATTGTAAATTCTTTTTCATGACTGAACCCCGACATTGGGTGCTTTTCCTACAGCATATCATCTGGTGCCTACAAACTACATCATCTGGTGCTATATCAGCCCCATCAGTGAGATAGGAAAAACTCTCCCCTTTCAATATTATTTTTCAACTACAAAAATACTTCACTCATGTTTCATACAAAAGAGGTAGCTCTTCTCTTTGTCAAAACAAACCTATCTGTATGCACAAATGACCCCAATACATCATTTCTCCAGCAATTGCCCTCTCTATCATCCCCACTCCATCACTAATCTTCAATCTCTCCCTATCTACTGTCTACAAATGTCCCTATGACTCCCCTATCAAAAGACCCTCACTTATTCCATCCATCCCTGCTTGTTGTCCTCTCTCTCTCTCCTCCCTGTTCTGGCTAAACTCCTTGAAAAGTCTACAAGTACCTCCATTTCTTTTCCTCTCACTTTCTTCTTAACTTTTTGTGATTTGACATATAACCTAATCATTTAACTGAAAATACCCTCTAGACTCACAAAATATCTCTTAATTGCCAAATATCATGGCTTTTATTCAAATCTTATTCTTCTAGATCTCTTTAAAGTTTTTCATACTGTAAATCACTCTCTTCTTACTATTACCCTCTCTCAAGACTTTTGTGAAACTACTCCTTCTGACCATTCCTATCTGACCACTCTGTTTTTGTCTCCTTTTCTGTCCATATTATGCCTGCTAATAGAGCATTTCATGGCATACATATCTATCTATCTATCTATTTATCTATATATCTATCTAATCTGTTCCTCCCAGTATCAACTCCCTCCTAGCTGATCAAATAAAACTAAAATAAAAAATTAAATTGCTGGGTCTTTTCCTGAAATAGCATTCTGAAACAGTCATGAATTAGAAGAATAGTAATCCAGGCAGAAGTATTTTTAGGGCAGATTAGGAATCAGGAATCAATAGGTTTGATATCATTGTGGATATTTGCTTATAGTTCCTGCTAGTCCTTGAGTCAATTAAAAACTAAACATTTGAGAACTCCTTTTTTTTAACCACTTATCTCGAAGAGTTTCATTTACATTCTTTTACACTCTAGCTTTCCTTTCTGCTAAAGACAATTGCAAAATGTTATTTAGCATTAGCTAGGTGAAGCCAGAGAGGACATGGCACTAGAAATCACAAAGATGAGTTCTCCTGGGGACTCATACACTTATTAACTATGTGACCTTGGACAAGCCATTTAACCTCCATCTGCCTCAGTTTATACAATTGTAAAATGAGTGTAAGGTGCTATTATTATCCTCATTCTACAGTTGTGTAAATTGTAATAGCACCTAATTCCCAGGGTTGTTGTGAGACTCAAAAAAGATATTTGAAAAGCAATTAATATAGTGTCTGATTCATAGTAGGGGATTAATAAGTAAAAAATAAATATTACAGTTTTGTGAAACTTGAAAAAGGAAATAGAAATAAGTTTTGCTTTCTCAATTCTCCCCTTGAAATAATTCTTTGCTGAAAAGCTTTTTCTATTCTATCAAGAAACTTTAAGGGTCTTTCCTTCCCAGATTGATATTTTGTGATGGCAAATTAAGCCATCTGTTCTTCACCTACTGAATGGATGTTGCCTCAGACAAACTGTGGCAGACTTTTTTTTATATATATATAATGGTCATTATCTGCATCCTAGACCATTGCTAGTTGTCTTAACTAGCTTTCAATGACTGGTGGAGACAGTAGAACTGAAGCTGTCTCTCACTTAAATACAATTCATGCACATTTTAAGATATCACCCTCATGATGTTATTGCCCTCTTTGAGAATGAAGGACAGACAACAATAATAGGGCTGAAAAAACCTATTTATCAAGTTTGAAACAAGACAGTATGTTTCTTCTGTGTCTTCAAATATTTTCAGCGCTTGGTCTTTGTATATTTGTAAAAAGAAACAATCACTTGTGCCCAAATTTATCTCAAGCTATACATAAACTAGACTTTTATTGTATTTCATTTGGCCTCAAACTTGCCAGAACCAGGTTCTATGTAAGTCACATTGCCTGTTGAATAAAACAAATATTTTTATTTTATGTATTCAAACTAGAGACTAGTCATGCACTAAGACACAGAAATTTTCTCCCCGATTGTCCCCTAGAATAAAGAAAGTGCGTATATGTAATTCATATAGAAATTTCCCTTCCCATTTAATATGGATGTATGCTTACTGGATATTTTGACAATAGCTAGGACAGAAGTCTACAGTGGATAAAAAGATTCAAATCTTTCTGGTTCAAATCCTGAAATGCATTATTCTTTTTTTTTTCATTTTGTTTTCCAAATCTTAATAAATAAATATTTGTTTTATGTATATATGTATATATCTTACATATATATTATATATAGTATATGCTGTGTATGTTACCATTATTCATATATTAATATAATTCATGTAGAATATACTGCATATATATTATACTTATAATGTGTGTGTGTATAACATACATATCATTTCTCCTGTTAGAATGCAAAATCCTTGACAAAAGAGATTGTCTCCTTTTTTGTAATTGTAACCTCAGAATCTAACAGAATATTTAACATTAATATTGGTTGGCAGATATTTGGAAAATGAAGTAAAAAAATAGTATACTTAAGTATTTGAATCAAAGTCTGTATGAATCCATATCTAATACTCTATGTAATATACCAGGCTACCTTCCATCCTATCTGTTGTTAGAGTGTCTAGTGAGCATACATTCTTATTAGGAAGGAAGGGAAATATCTATATGAATTAAATGAGTACTTTCTTCATACTAGGGAGTCATGGAGAGAAAATGTCTGCATCTGTGTTCTCTGTCTTTCCACATATACATTCATTATATGCATATATGTATATATGTATATGCAAATATACATATATGCAAGAATAATAGACATATGTACATACACACATCTGTGTATACTGATGTAAATCCAGTTTTTTTTCTGTTCTTTCCAGTTTGATACATTTTACATTTTGTTTTTTTATGTATATATAAGTATGTGTGTAGATTGCATATATTTTATATATGGGAGCATGTTCATCTATATGTGTTATATATAATCTGACAAATGGTACTAAAATACATACATGACATATAAAAGCACGAATTCATGATATATATAGAAACTCCTTTTGGTGAGCAGTCCATTATAAACAAATGAGATAATACATCATCATCATCTTTTTGCTACTTTTTCAATATTCAGTCATAGAATGTGCAGCTATCGTGGCACAGGGCAGCTTATTCCTAAAATCATTTCTGTTGAGAATTATGAGATAGCAGGAATGAGTTTAGGAAGGAGTCTACCTAAGGCATAGCCCTCCTTCGAAAATGAAATCTTCAAGTCTATGATATTGATCCTTAATTTAAGGCACCACTTTGAATTTGAGTGTAACCTCTCCTCTCCCTCCATTTTCATAACATGGTCAAAAGAGTTTTTCTGTCATCTGTAATTAACTTCACTGTCATGTCAATGAGTTTCAGTACTGGCTGACAGAAATTCCACAGTAAGGTGCCTAGGTCGGGGGGGGGGGGGATCCCTTTTCAATCAAAAGGAATATCATAACATTCATTTATCAGATTTACTCAGGCCTAATTTTTTGCTTGTTTATAATTAATGCCATTCCTGCTCTTTAATTTCCTGATGTTTGCCACAAGTCATCTAAGTCAAAAAGGTCAATGGTGCTGAGAATCATTCTGTCACCAAGGGAGAGCTTGGACTCCAAAGCTTCCTTTCTGCCAGTTTTTGCTCTCCCACCAACATTATATAGCAGCAAAAATTACTGTCAATGTCAGAGAATATAGTATCAGCAATTAGAAAGAAACAAGCTTAAAACAGCCTCTCAGGTTTGGTTTAGGAAGAGTTTCCAAATTCTTGGGTTCTTTATTCATTTTTCAACCAAAATCCAATATGTATCTTTACTAAGTAATAATAATAATAGAGGCAGCAACTATCACTTACATAGAGCTTCAAGGTTTCCAACATGCTTTCCATATATTTACATGTGGATTGTCACAAAAACCCTGGGGGGTATGTGCTGTTATATTCCCTGTTTTACCACTGAGGAAACAGGCAGAGATTAAATGACTTGCCCAGGGTCATACAGGTAGTGAGTGTCTAAGGCATAATTAGAACTCCAAATTAAGTATCCATTGTGACACCTTGTTGTAAAAATTCAGTGATCTGCTCCATAATTATAATCAAACCAATGTTGGAATCCTAGTGTCAACTCCTTGTTGTTCAGATTTAATTGTATTTATATGTGATATATAAAAATCATCTCAAACTATTAGTTTACAACTATAGGGAACATGACTTTTGCATTTCTAATATAGAAATTGATTCTTAATAATAAATGATGAGAAGTTTTCACTTCAAATGCAATTCTTTTTTATCTTATTTATATCCTGCTGTTTACATCTCATTTACTCCCAGATATAGTAATCCTACTCGTCACCAAATGAGCCATCCCTTGTAGACAAGGAAAAAAAGAAACGGACAAAATCAAAATTAAAATCTCACAACAGACCTAATAATGGTATGTATAGGGTTTCCTTATCTCTTATCTGGAACTAAGGATGGCATTTAAATCATGAGTATTTGCTTTATTTATTGTTCTTTTATTTACATTATTTTAGTCTTCTATATTGTTCTCCTAGTTCTGTTTATTTTTACACACCCAGCTCATACAATCCTCATAATTTCAGAGACATTTCAAAGTGTTCTCAAGGACTAAAGATTGTAGCCAATTCTGAAAAGAACATAAAGAGAACTAGATAAGGTTTTTCAAAAGAAAAACCTTATCTAGTTCTCTTTATGTTCTTCCCTTCTGCTGTTTTTGTCATCACTGTCAACAATGTTGAAAATTAAGTATGACAATTCTTCATGCCAAAATTTCCCTTTAGTGTCTCAGTTATTTGATTTTTTTTAGAGAGTGTACTATTCCATGACATACTCAATTCATCTCTCAAAAAAAAAAAAAAAAAAAAAAAAAAAGCAGTGATGTAGACAGACTGGATCTGTAATTTTCTTGCCTTAAATTCTCAGAAAGGAAATTTCCTCTACTAAATTTAGGTCACCATCTTTTCTGCAATGTATAGTCTTAGAAGACAGCCTGCAGCATTTAGAAATTGAGTGAATTTTCCAGGATCACACAACCACTATATATTTAGAAGTAGGAGTTGAACCCAGATTTTTATTCACCATGCCATGGTATTCCAGAAGGATCCTGGTCTTAAAACAACATTTGGGAAGTAGACAGTGATCATAGAAAGCATTGTTCAAATCTCCAAATATGGTTTAATCCTATCCTTTCCACTCCTAGGTCCAACTCATTCTTCAAATGAGATCATATATATATATATATATATATCACCTTGCTAATCTTAGACCACTATATAAATATGAATATTACTACATAAATATAAATATTACTGTCTACGTGAGATAAATATACCAGCTCTATAAGTTCCCATCCAACTTGATATTAAAATTTGGATAATAGGAATTTTTCATCATTTTTCATCCATTTTTATTTCCTCAAATGGATAGAATGTTCTCTTTAAATCTTCAGGAATCTCATTGATAAGAATCTACATAGTCTCTAAATGAAAATCTAGAGACATTAATGGTAGATTTAAATAGGTTGCTACATATTCCCAAAGAATAACATGCAAATATCATAAAAAGATATAATTAAGGAACTATGTTTAAAAGAAGATCATATAATCACATAATGATCAGAGTAGGGAGGTCATACAAAAGGAGAACCAGAAATTCTGTCACCCTGAATGTTTCTAGTTGACAAGGACTTGGGCCAGTAATAGTCTACTGGAATTCAAACCAAGGATAAGACTATACCTGCATCACAGAGACCCAAACTAGAATGAAGAACTTTCAAATATCAGATCAAGAGGACAACAACCTGGTTTCCCCTGAGATCAAAATGCTTGGATTAAGTGAAAGGTTGCAGGTTCCCTGTCCTAAGTTGCCCTTGAGATCTTTGAAGAGTACAGCCCTCAGTCTCCAATAAAAGAAGCAGCAGGACCCAAAGAACACAAAGCTGGACAAAACAAGTGCCAGACATTTTCTCCAGAAGAAAACCCTCGTTCAGAAAGTAAAGCAGGAAATATAAGTAAATTAAACAAGGATTCCCACCAAGAAGAGCAATTATGACAGTGATGATCCCAAACAGAAATCCAGAAAATGAGGTTTCTAAAACATTCTAACAAAGAAAAGCCTCAGTAAAAAACCCAGTTTAGATGCAAAGTCAAGGAGTATTCCTAAAAGAAATGAAGCAAGAGATTTTAATAATTTTAAAATCACTGTATAAATGAAATGAGAGTGCTAGAGGAAAAAAAAAAGAAAAATATTTGAGAACTTTAGAAGAAAGATTTGCATAAAATACAAAACTTTACTCAAGCAACAGACTCCTTGAAAATTAGAATTGGGCCAAACTTTATGTTAATGACTCCATGAGATAACAATAAAAATTAAAATGTAGTCAAAAGATTAATATGATAGAAAAATATAAGCTATATCTGTTTTTAAGTGACCTGGAAAACAAATGAGATTTAGGATTGTTTCAAGCATTTTGCTTTAAAGAAGGCAGTTGGTAGTACTATGGGTAAGCAGAAAACTAAGTCTAGAGTCAAAAGACCAGAATTCAAATCCAGAAACCGGAGACAAGTCACTTAACTAGCTTGCCTCAGTTTTCTTTACTGTAAAATGGAGAATAACAGCACCTACCTCAAAAGATTGATACTATGATCAAAAGAGATATTTGTTAAATTGTCTAATAGAGTCCCTGACACATAATAGGTGCTATATAAAAATACTTATCATTTTCTCTCTTTTTCAAACCTTAAAGCACTAGATACATGTTACTATTTTTATTAAAGAATTCCCTAACTCACAGGGTTGTTAGAATCCAAGGAGGTGATGGAGACTTATCTGTTTTCTAACAAGAACTACATAAATGTAATTAAGATTATCCCTTTTATATCTCAACCATGGTTTCCCTTGGTTCTTTTTTCTTCCTGAGAGACACCTTGCAGCTATTTGACTGAACTTTAATCTCTTCTGTAAAGATAAAGAGCCCAAATTTAACCAGCCAAATCCAGTTTCCTTTAACTACTTTGGTAAGAGATTTGGGGTTGAAGAAAAGAAGAAAAAAAAAAACTGGAGGAACTGCCAGTATTCAGGATTTCAATTATCCATGCCCTTCATTAACTCAGATAATTGAGTATTTGTGGTATAGATAGCTGCACTAATTTCCACTGATGCTGTATTTAAAATCCCATCAAAAAGCAGACCGGGGAATCCAAAGGTGACATATTTACACTTCAGAAAGTGGCTTCTTGCTTTAGAAAACTTTAGCTATCACTTCAAAGTCAATGTAACCTCTCCTAACAGGCAGGTCTTCACTTCTTTGTCACAGCTACTGTACAGCTCAGACTAAGACTTTCTTCCGAGCATCCTTCCTCCTCCCTTTCTGTTGAAGGAAGTGGGGGTGGGGGTGGAGAGGGGGTTGTGTTTGTTTCTTGGTCTTTTCTGCAACTCAGCCCATGTTCAAACAAAAAAGATTTCCTTCCGATTTTTTTCCCCTTTCCTCTGAAATCCCTGTACCCATCATTTGACCCGCAGGCAAATGAAGCCATTCAAATATTTGCTTATCATGTCATCTGTTCTCATCAGACCTTGCAATTCCTGTCATGCCCCACATGTCAGTTTAAAACATAACGTCATTAATACCTCCAGTGCACTAATGGATGCTTCACACATGAACGCATTAATGAAATGTGTTATTGTTTTCCCTCACAGGACATTAACAATCTCGCTCACGCTGAGCCCCCGCAGCCCTGCGGTGCTGCCGAAAACCACTAGCTATCAAACGAACCCTCAGTTCCGCCTCAGTGACTTTTAAGTTCAAGTTTATCACTGAAGCGTCACTCATGTGAGAAGAAGATACAAGCCTCTGAGGTCTTTTGGGCCCAGCTTCAATTACCATAAAGAGTAACAGGAAGCAATAGCTGCTAGTTGGAGAGAGAGTGAGGGGGATAGAAGGGGGGGGGGGGCGCAGAGAGTGCGAAAAGGAAGCGCGGAAGCTGGAAACTAAACCTTGTCAAGATGAAATAGGAAAGATCTGGGTGTCACCAGAGTGATTTGCTTCCTCCTTCTCCCCTTTGTCTATGGGCTGCTGGTTTGAATAATGAAGACAGGATTGGTTTTCTCCTCCAGTATACAAGCCCGGGTGGTCTAGTTTTCTGATAGAGCAGCTGACATATTAAGAGGGATTAAAGTTTCTGTACACAAGCAATGTTTAAATTAGCTTCCTTGAGCCTAAGAGAAATCTTTCCAGCTGATATGCAAAATGAACCACTGCTGAGTTTTGCAGCCATCCTGCCCAGGTTGCCTAAACAGAGCTGAATTGTCTTATTTGGGCAGCTGCTTTTTAATTTTTTGTTTTGTTTTTAAAGAAGGTTTTGGCGAAAGGGAAGGAAAGGTTATTCCCTTTCACCGCAGACTCCGGCCAACATTTCTTCTGTAATTAAATCTGAAAGCTTTCCCCAACAGGTTCTCAGAGGGTCTCCTGGAGAAACATATTTATCTTTCCCTGCATAATTAAGCACAAATTGCAAGGTGTACAGCTTTACCATACAAGAGTGATGAATGATGAAAAGGTGTTCTCTGTCCCAGGCTGAGGAGAGCTTTATTCTGTTTTCTTATGTTCTTTTCTCTGCTAGGAAATACTAATTGTTATTCTCTTTCCACTGGGCTCTAATCCCCACAGTGCTGGAAATTTGTAGGGATGGGGTCTAAAAGGTTAAAAGAGAAATACAACAGAAAGCAGCAAACAGAACTATTCTCATCATCAACTTCAGAATGACAAGGAGAAAGCTATTTCCACAGTGCAAGCAGAACATTGCTTCAACAAATGACTGAAATGCTTTTATTCTCATCCTTGAAATGTCAAATATCTTAAAAGTAATCACCAAATAAATGTCTCATATGCAGAACAAAATTTTCCAATCTCAATTAAGCATCTAATTTTTAAAATCCTTAGGAACATATATAATAGCTTGATTTTTTTTTCTGGGTACTCTACAATATGCATATCTTTTTTATTCCCTAGCACCCTCAAACCTATGCCCACATAGAGACAAAATTAGGAATTTTTATGCATGAATCAAGTACCAAACATTTATCTAGAAGTGTTAACAATGCATGCCCTTAATTGTGGAAACAAGCAGGATATTTATCTATTAAAGAAGAAGAGACTGAGAAATCTTGGAATGTTGATATAAGGCTTTAAAGAAAAGGGAAAGAGAAAGGAGAAAAATCCGTGCCAGCTTCCTAGTTTAGCTGATTATCCTTGCTAACTGGGTGCTAAGCTTTGTTCTTCCTACTTTCCTAAAGGGAGACAACATACTATAGGGTCAATAATACTTGATTTTGAGACTAAGGACCCAAGTTCAAACTTCAGATCTACTATTTACTGACCTGTGACATTAGGCACAAGATCACTTTCCTGGGTCTGGATTTAATTAGAAGTAAAAAGGGAAAAATGAATGAACTCTAAAGTGTCTTCTAGCATTAGATCTTTAATTTTACTTTCACTTTAATTACCTGCAGGTCTTCTGTTCTCAGTATTATGGGTCATGCCCTAGTTTTAGCTTTGTTTACATGCTTCTAAAGTAGCTCTGTGTTTGAAATGACAGATTTTGTAATGGCAATATCTCATAGCTATTAGAGTAACAATGGACAAAAATAATAAAAACAAAAAAAATCTAGCAACAAATTCACCATCTTTGCACTAAAACCTATATGAAAGCCTTTTTTTTTAAAAGACTGCCATGAAAATGCTATGCTATCAAAAGAGCATTTTAAACAAAGAAATAGTGTTTTAGGGGAACTTTTAAAACTACCACATCCTATGCAACACTCTATTTTGGGAATTCTGATTCCTAGAAGGGAGTGTTCTCTACTTTTGAATTTCTTCATCTTGAGACAGAGAGCTGGGTTGAAATCATAGTGGTTGGTAAGAATTTTTTTGGGGCTTTTTTCCCATCACTATACATTAGATCTTCTTCTTTCCAGTCTTTGATGGATCACAGCTCCTGTTTCATCTATTGCCCTCATCAGTAACATCTTCCTTTTATTATTAGCTAATCAATATGCCCCATAAACCCATCACCCCCACTGCCTACAGTGCATATTATTGGATTCAACTGGCTAACATTTTCAGTCAATCATTTTCATTATCTCTTCAAATTCTCTTGTTTATCACAGGATCAGCATGCGTGACAAAGAAATGCTGTGAAGTGGCTAGAGACTGCATTCCACAACATCATATGCATACTGTGTCCAGCACAAGTACCTTGGTGTTTTAAATCTATTCTTCCTTATTCAGCAGAGTTTTCTATGGAATACACTATGCTACTGAAAAACACTTGCACAAATAAAGGAATGAAAGAACATTTTATCCCAATTTGTGTTGTGTTTCCTTCTCAGCCAACTTCAAGCCCATAAACTTCTCAGACATTTGGAGTGCTGAACAAATAGATTTTGCAGTTCATTTCTTCTTCTTTAGAAATAAGCTCCAAGGTTATAGAAAGAAGAAAATTTCTTTGATTGAATGAGAAAAAATATGAGGAAGAAATGAGAGGGGGAAATGAAAGCTTAAGCCTTGGTATTTGAAATTGGAATATGAGAAACTTGGATAGATAGGTTCATATTCCATCCAATAAAACTGTAATATTAACACTGATCAATACTATTTTTGACATTGATAATGTTTTCAAAGTTACACAACCCATGTTATTTTTAAAGTGTTTTCTAATCACTCATTCATTATGTTAAAATATCTTAGGAGTTTCCCTTCATTCCCCAGAGTCAACATGGTCAGCATTTGGACCAAGACTTAGAAGAAAGAAGCATAAATCATCATTGACGAGTACTGCAACCACCTGGACAATGACTTCCATACCAATATGTATGGAAAGAGCATGTCATCATTCTCAGCAAAAAAGGTCCACAACAAGATTGCAGGGTATGGTACCCAACTGATGAAGTGACTCTAGAGAAGTCTTGTGGGAGGTATCCCCATAAAATAGCAGAAAGAAGAAAGAGAAAGGAGAGATAATTGTGTTTCTGAGGTCTCTGCTTTGAATCAGGAGATCATGGAAGTGGCCCCTGATACCAAAAAATGTTGAAACCTCCTATTGAAACTCCTTGCAGTTTGTCCAACCTGCAAGTTACCCAGCCAACAGTTGGAGTGAATTTCAAAACACCAGGAGAAGCTGTTTAATATTTACTTTTGCCTTCTTTCCAATAAACTTGGAAAGTTTTGGGGGTTTTCCAACCACCCCCAAAAATACTATAGGAGTTATATGAATAAACTGCATCAATTTCCAAGGGGTAAAAATTGTACAAAGGAAGTCATAAGGGACGATGTCAGAAACATCAATGGTTTTGTAGTAAGAGAAAGATGTAAATGATGGCTGGACCTTACTCTATGGGTATATAAGTGACATCAAGGGATCTAGAGGAAAAGTATGGCAGATTTCATATATAGAATTTGGGAGAGAACAGAGACAAAAGGATAAGAAGAGATGACATGTTAGGGTTGCAAGATGGATCATTGGAGGGAATGACCACTTCAATGAAACTTTGCTATCAAAATTTCAAAGAGATATTAGAATAAAATTGGGGGGAAGACTAAGATTTAGGAATATGTCAATTCTGCTAAGGAATTCCCTAACTCCTGATAATATTTGGGTTTTTTTCATTTTTTAAGAAAGAGGTAGGTAATTCCTGACTTAACATTGAAACAAATCATAATATTAAAAACAAAAAGCATTTATTTTCTAAACAAATGTAGAATTTTTTATCCAATTTACATGAAAATAATATTTTATCAGGCTCTAAAGCCAAAACTCCTGCTACTCCATTTTCATTGTATTGTATCTCAAGAAAAAGATAAGAGAAAGTAAAATCTAGTCCTGCTATGTAGCCATGATTCCTTTTTGTCTGCACTTTCTATTAAAGTTGGTGATAGTTTGTCTACATGCCCCAAGTATTGCTGAATGGAACAGAGTCAGTCAGTCAGTTCATAAACATTTAAGTCCCTGCTATCTGCTAGGCACTGTACTAAGCACTGAGAGATATAAAGAAAGGTAAAAGACAATCTCTTCTTTCAGGGAGCTCTGTCTTTCACAGTAAAGGCAACCTTGCTGAATCAAAAATTTCATTATTCATTCCCTTGATCAATGCCTGTTCCCACTCTAACCTCATCACTTTGCTGCTGCTGCTGCTGCTGCCTCTATGCTTGTCTTAACACTTTTCAGAGAACTGTGTTACTCCCAAAGTGCCACTTTGCTGGTTCTGCCTCCTCCATTTTTATTTTAATACTTCTCAGAGCACTGTTACTCCCAAAGTGTCTAGCATAGTCCTATGCACAGTAAATATTTATAAAATGTTTAGATTTGGAGAGAATCTCAAGAATTTATCTAGTTGAGATAATATGGTTGCCTTGCTTAATTAACAGGTTTCTTGAGGGGATGAGATGAACTCTATGAAAGACCTACTGTTGGGACAGAATGGGCAGAAAGAAGATGCCTATCTGGTTCCTTGGCTATATGGACACTCTAATAACTCATTTACAACTCTAATATAAAGAGTATCCAAAAAGATGCAAATAAGTGATGAGACTTCAGTACTGGATTAGATTATAGATTATAAAACTAGAAGGAAAGAACAAATTAAAAATCCCCAATTAAATACTAATAGAAATACTGAAAATGGAAGGAGAGATCAATAAAATTATGAGCTAGTTTTATGAAAAAAATGAAATAAATTAGTTAATTTGATTTCACAAAAAAGAAAAAGATAAATTAGAAGTATCAAAAATGAAAAGGGTAAATATACTATCAATGAAGATGAAATTAAATTAATTATTAAGAGTTATTTTGCCCAAATATATGCCAATAAAACTGACTGTCTAGAAGAAATGGATGAATATTTGCAAAAATATACACTGCCCAGATTAACAGAAGAGGAAAAAAGAAAGCTTTATCTTAGAAAAATAAATTGAACATGTCAAAAATGAGCTCCCTAAGAAAAAAAAAACAGAACTAAGAGATTTACAAGTATATGCTGTCAAACATTTAAAGAACAATTAATCACAATATTATATAAGTTGTTTGAAAAATAGTAGGTAAATTCCTTTTATGACAGAAATGTGGTTTTAATGCCTAAATCAGGGAGAATAAAATCAGAAAGAAAACTATAAATTTCTTTAATGAATATTGCTATAAATTTTTAAATATAATTAAAGGAGAATACATCAATATATTACAACGTTCATACACTATGACCAAGACGGATTTATAGTGGGGGGGAAGCATTAAAGCCCTCTATATTTATATGAAAAGATGCTCTAAATCACTATTGATTAGAGAAATACAAATTAAAATAACTCTGACATACTACTTCAAATCTCTCAGATTGGCTCAGATGACAGAAAAAGATAGTAATAAATGTTAGAGAGGATGTGGGGAAATTGGGACACTAATGCATTGTTGGTAAAGTTGTGAAATGATCCAACCATTCTGGAGAGCAATCTGGAACTCTGCCCTGTTATAAAACTGTGTATACTCTTTGACCGTGCACTGCCATTACTGAGTCTATATCCCAAGGGAATCATAAAGGAGGGAAAAGAATCCAAATGTGCAAAAATGTAGCAGCTCTTTTTATGGTAGCAAAGAAGTGGAAAATTTGTACATGCCCATCAATTGGGGAATGGCTGAATGAGTTGTGATATATGAAGGTATATGATTGTTCTATAAAAAATGATGAACAAGCTGACTTTAGAAAGACCTGGAAAGATTTACATGAACTGATACATAGTGAAACAAGCAGAATCAGGAATATATTGTATATAATAACAAGAATGTGTGAAAGACTTAGTTCTTCTCAGTGGTTCAGTGACCCAAGCAATCCCAATAGACTTTGAACAAAAAATATCATCTGGACCCAGAAAAAGAACAAAGGAGACTGAATATAAATCAACACATGCTATGTTCACTTCTTTTTTTTTTATCTCTCCCATGCTTTTTCACTTTTGCTCTGATTTTTCTCTCCCAACATGATTCATAAAGCAATTTGTTTAAAAAAAATTTTAAGGCAAAAAAAGAAGAAATAAAAGCAGGGCTCATTCAATAACAGGTTGAACCTATGAGCATAATTGGCTATATCAATAACAAAAACAACAGAAATCATAGGATTTTATGAATAGATGCAAAAAGGCCTCTAATACAATATAATACCCATTTCTACTTTAAAAGAAAACAGAAAACATAGGAATAAATCTATTTTTCTTAAAATAAGTAGTATCTATCTAAAACAAAGGGTAAACATTGTAATGGAGAAGTCTTCTCAATAAGATCAAGGGTGAAGCAAGAATATCTGTTATTGCCACTATTATTCAGTATTGTAATAGAAATGCTAGCTATGGAAATGAAACAAAAAAAACACAAAATTAAAGGAATACAAATAAGCAACGAAGAAACAAAACTATCATTCTTTGCAAATAATATGATAGCATCTTCAGAGGACCCTAAAGGGAAAAAAAAAACTCAGAATCTAGTTGAAACAATTAACAACTCCATCAAAGTTAAAGTATATAAAATAAACCCACAGAAATCATCAACATTTCTATATAGTACCAACAAAACCCATTAGGAAAACACAGGAAGAGAAATTCCATTTAAAATAACTGCACAAAATATAAAATGCTTGGGAGACTAAGTGTGGATACAAATACCAGGAACTATATGAATATAATTACAAAACATTTTTCATGCAAATGACGACACATCTAAACAATTAGAAAAATATTAATTGCTTGTGAGTAGGTTGAGCTAATATAATAAAAATTACAGTTCTACCTAAGTCAATTTATTTATTCAATGCCATGCCAATCAAATTACCAAAACTTTTTTCAACAAGCTAGGAAAGAAAAACAGAATTCATTTGGAAAAACAGGCAAGAATATCAAGGGAATCAATGAAAAAATGTGAAAGAAAATAGCCTACTATTTCCAGATTTCAAACTATATTACAAAATAGTAATCATAGAAAATAATCTGGTATTAGCTAAGAAATAAAGTGCTAGATTAGTGGAACAGATTAGGTTCACAACACACAGTAGTAAATTACCATAGTAATCCAGTGTTTGATAAGCTCAAAGATCCAAGTTTTTAGTGTAAGAACTCAAAACTGGACAAAAATTGATAGGAAATTTGGAAAACAATTTGCAGAAAAAAGATATAGAACAACATTTCACAATGTATACCAAGACAAGGTGAAAATGGATAAATAATTTAGACATAAAGGATGGATAAGTAAATAAATTAGGTGAATATGGAACAAATGTGCCTAATCTGTGAATAAGGGAAAAGTTTATCCCCAAACAAAGAATAGAATCACAAGAAATAATTTAATTGCAAGAAATTAAAAAGTTTTTTTCACAAACAAAACTAATATAGCCAACATTAGCAGCAAAAGAGAAAACTAGAAAAGATTGTTATAGAAAATTTTCCTGATAAAGGCCTCATTTCTCAAATACATAGACAAATGATTCAAATATATAAAAAATAAGAGCCATTCCCCTAGTTTATAAATGGGCAAAGGTCATAAATAGGCAGTTTTCAGAACAAAAAATCAAAAGAATCAATAGTTACATGAAAAAATACTCTAAAACACCGTTTAGAGAAATGCAAATTAAAACAACTCTGAGATACTATCTCACATCAATGAAATTGATTAACATGACAGAAAATAAAAGACAGATGCTAGAAAGGATGTAGAAAAATTAGAAAATTAATACCCAATTAATTGGAATGGAGTTGTGAATTAATCCAACCATTTAAGAAAACAATTTGGAACTAGATCCAAAGAGTTATAAAATTGTACATACCTTTTGATTCAACATACCACTACAAGGTCTGTATTCCAAATGGGGGGAAGGGAGAAGCAGACGGATAAACTTATTTGAACAAAAATTTTTTTAGTGTCTCTTTTTGTGGCAGCAAGGAATGAGAAATTGAAGGAATGCCCATCAATTGAAGATTGGTTGAACAAGTTGTAATAAATAATTATGATAGAATACTATTTTGCTATAAGAAATGAGCAAGGTAATTTCAGAAAAATGTAGGAAGATTTATATGAATTCACACAAAGTGAAATGAGCAGAGCCAGGAGAAGTTTGTACACATTAGCAACAATACTATAAAGTTGATCAACTATGAAAGACAGTTACTCTGATCAAGACAATGATTCAAGAAAATTCCAAAATTTTCATCATCCTATGATGAAAAATGTTATCCACCTCCACAGAGAAAAATGGTAAATTTTGAATGCAGATAGAAGCATACTTTTTTGAAATTTACTTTATTTTTATTGTTTTACCTTTTTCCCTGGGTTTTCTTTTGCACCATGACTATTACAGAAGTATGTTTTGCATAACTTCACATGTATAATTTATATCAAATTGCTTGCCTTCTTGGGAGAGGATTTTAAACAAAATGTTTAAAAATGATTATTAAAATATACACACACACAATACATTTACATATATATATAATATATGTATGTATGTAAAAGTAGAACAAAAAATCCTCTATGGTAGGAGTCTTTAATGTTTTTACTGTGTATCATTGGTCACTATGTAAGTCCAATAAAATTTTTGGACCCTTCCCAAAATAACATTTAACATGCACAAATTATTACCAAAAAATACAAATAAAGTAATTATACTGAAATTGTTACTAAAATATTTTTAAAACAACTTCAAGTAACCCAGATAAGAATTGTTCTTTTGGATCATAAAAAAGGGAAAAGGATTCACGCATACAAAAAACATTATGGAAGCTCTCTGTGCTGACAAAGAATTGGAAATTGAAGGGATACTTATCAGCTGGGGAATGACTAAAACTAATGAATAGTATTATTGTTCTATAAGAAAAGATGAACAGGCAGAATTCAGAAAAATTTGGGAAGACTTACACAAACTGATGCTGAGTGAAGCAAGCAGAATCAGTAGAACACTATACATAGCAACAATACGTGAATGATCAACTTTGATAAACTTTGCTCATCTCAGCAATATAATAATCTAAGACAATTCCAAAAGATTCATGATGAAAAATGCCATTTACATCCAGAGAAAGAATTATAGAGTTTGGATGAATATCAAAGCACACCATTTTTACATTTTTTTTGTTTTTTTCTTTCTCTTGGTTTTTCCCTTCTCTTCAAATTTTTCTTTTGCAACATCACTAATGTGAAAATGTTTAATACAATTGTACATGCATAACATATCAGATTGCTTGCCCTCTTGGGAAGAGGGAGGGGAAGGAGGGAGGGGGAAAATGGAAATCAAAATGTTGGAAACTCTATATGTAATTGAAAAAAATACTAGTAAGTGGGGGGGGGGCTGAGAATTATTCTCTTATTCTCCCAATTTAGTACTTAAACTATCCATGTGGTAAATCTATTCCTTCAGTAGGATTAGAGGCTGTATCCTGTGTATTTCATTACTTTAAGCCTTGGTTTTCCCATCAAAGAAATGGAAAAAATACCAACCATATGTTAAGTCACCCATATATTTTACTGGAATGTGAATAGGTAAGTTTATTTAAGCAGTATTGGTAATGTGTGTTGGACTCTTTGGGGTAAAAAACTATTTAAATGAAGGCCATCCATATTTCAAGTTAAAGCATTATTATAAGGGACTTTTTTTTTAACATACACAATTGTACAAATGTTGATCAATAGTCTGAGTCCTCACTTGGAAAATGGCTGCCTGCATTTGTATTTCTTTTTTTTTTCTCTCAAGTTCATGTGAATTAACACCTCCAACCTATATTTTCCTTTCCCAAGGACACACAGCTGGTCTAGCAGGCAAGCAATTGGAAAAGTGAATGGGAGTGGTTCATTTTATCCAGTACTGACTGATTACAGTTAAACAGTTTCCAATATTATTTTCCAAGGAAGCATCCAGCCAACATTTTTATTGGACCTATGCCCAGATGTGCTCCATTAATTCAGGAAACTACCTTTGTTGGAGAGCTTCAGGCATTATTACCCATGAACCCTGCAGAGCACTAATCTATATCTAGAAACTAAGATTTCTTTTTTACTAGATATGACTTTAAAGAACCATAATATGTAATTTCTTCAAAAGAAAGTAGACAACATGAGATATCTATATCTTTTTTAGTCCTCTAAATTTGATTGAGTATATTATTTTCTTCCACATATAATAATCTGTATATATTGTATATATAACATCTTCCACATAAAATTCTTCTACATATATTATTCAAAAATATTTGGTTCATTGGTCACATTAACACCATAATAAAGAATTGAAAATTACACATGCTGTTCAAATCTATAATGAATATCTAATAATGTAATTGAAATTAGTTCATTTTTCCTTCTACTTTTATCTTACTCTGCTACAACAGTTTATGCTCAAATTTATAAACCATTTTTGTCTGTGTACATTGTGTGAAGTTACATAACAAGGACAACCTATTTCAGAAATTCAGAACCTGTCCATTATGATAAGTATCATCATTGTAAATAAAGTTATCATAGTCATATTCATTTGTCTTTTTTCCAAGAAATCATCAAGAACTTCAAATGTCTGTTACACATTATACCATATTTTGGTTTTGATATATTTGCTGTCAAACAAAATCATTTACTTTGTAGATAATATTTTTCATATTCAACGGATTATTTTGAATTTACACAATGTTTGCTGAAAATCTTTTAGAAATTATCTTCATTGTAGAATAAGATATTTCACGTAGACATATTCCAAAGCACAAATGTCTTAAATGCTATTTTAAACTGAGACAGATGAACTCAACATATCTTCAATGTATCTTCAAAGATCTGTTTAAATCTATTCTTAGTTATTCCCTAAACCTAAGCTTCTAACTTCATTGCCTCAGTTGCAGGGTACATGCCCATAACTATCTCCTTCTACACTTTCATTCCTATACTAATTAATCCTACCCCTCCCAGGACCCATTCTCTTAAATTCATCTGTCTCCTACATTTTGCTATACTCTTTATAATCACCAACCTATGAAACTATAAAAATGATAAGAGTAATAACAATGTCTTTTCAAAATGTGTCTTTTCCATAATTTATCAATGTTCTATATAGAGTCAGCATTTAAAAACTGTTTGTTGAATATATATTATATGAGCCTGAATTAATAAATAAGATTGATAAAAGGGAAATAAGTCTTTTTTATGAAGGAAGAGAGAGGAGCCACAATGTAGCATGAGACCTAGTAGAGAATAAGAGCTTGGGATTCTGCAGGCTAGGGATCTGTAGTATTTTTGTGCTGGGGAAAATATAGATGTGAAAAATATTAGGTTAGCACATAGGCTGGAAGAGGATTACCTGGACTACATGACAAGATGCAAGAAGAATGGTTATCACCAGGAGGGACAGTCATATCAACTCTCTAGGTCAAAGCCTACATTGTCCTGTATTAATCAAGGCTTTTCTAGAGAATCTTGTTTTTATTTCAATTCTGCTTCTAAGTGAAAAATCTGAATAAGCCTCCTTATCTTGTGTTTATTCTCTCTCTCCCTCTCTCCTTCTCTCTCTCTCTCTCTCTCTCTCTCTCTCTCTTTCTCTCTCTCTCTCTCTGTCTCTCTCTCTCTCTCAGAAAAGTTGGTGATTTGCCTATATCACCAATATCCTGAAAGAATTAGATGAAGCACCTAGTTTTTAAAGAAAATAAAATTAATGATCATAATCATAATATCTAGCATTTATACTTTTTAAGGTTTGCAAAGTACTTCATATATACATTCTCATTTTGTATTCACAACAATCCTATAATGTGGACATATAGCTATCTCCATTTTACCGATGAAGAAATTTCAGTTTGAGATGTTGAAAGATGAAGTTATTTGCTCAGGATCACGCAGGTAGTAAGCATCAAGATAGGATTTGAATTCAGGTCTTTTTAATTCCAGGTGAAACTTTTAATGCATTCACTGCCTAACTGCAATAAGAATACAAAAAAAGAAATCACTAGATTCATTAATCTCTATGCATAACAGTAACAGTTGAGCTAGAAGGAAGTAGAGTAAGAAGCCATTTATGACTTGCAGAAAAATCTGTCTCGGGAGGTTCAAGGCTGGTGATTTTCTATAAATGGTTTGCCCCCATGAACTAGCAAACATCTCCAACTAGTAGGATGGATAATTTTGCTCAAAAAGAAGTATTCATAAGAAGCCGAGAATTCTAGGGCTCAATAATGCATCTAGTCCATTTTCCTTCATTCAGGCAAGCTGTTACACCACCTTAGAGAAAGCAGAAAGTAACATTCAGCAAAAAGGCATTTTTAACCCCTTTAAGAAATGCATTCTGCCATTTAACAACACTCCTTTTATATAACTTTTTTTCCACCTTAAATCTCTCATGCTGCAATTTAAATACATTTCCCACTCTTCTAGCTTGAGCAATGATGGAGAGCTACTCTGTATATGAAAATGCCCCCTACTTCTTCTCCACTGCACAGGAAAAGCAGTAGACAAGCTTTTTGCTGGCATGGTTTTCATATGTGACTTTATTAGTTTTTTGTATAATGATCACAGAGAATTCCACCAAATAAAAATATCCACCTTTAAGGTCACAGTATCACAGACATAGAATTGAAAGTCACCTGTAAGGTCTTCTATACTAGCTCAGTATTTTACAGCTGAGGAAATTGAGACCCAGAGAGAATCAATGACTTAGTGACTAAGTTAAAAAATGGCAGAGGAAAAATTCAAGCCCAGTCCTCTAATCTAATCTGGGAGAGAAAAACCTTTGGTTTCTGGTCAGAACAGAAACAGTTGCTATTTCCCACTAAATCTGTCAAAAGACAGACCCTGACCTCAAGTAGCTCACAACCTAATGAGAGACAATAGAATAATTGAATATAATAAATTATAAAAGTTTAAATACAGAATATATAATGGGCAAACTGTTTCTGAAAAACCATGTTAAACTATGGCTGAGCTGAGACGATTTCTTCTTCTGTAAAAATAGCATAATCCAAGATTTACTAAAACGAAAAAGCTATAAATTAACTTAAAAATTTGCTGATGGAAACTTGCATGTACAGATCCTGAAAAGATCTTCTGTTTGTGATTTTAAAATAAATCTTATTGATATCTTTTATGGGATTTTTTAATATCTCCAAAATTCAATATCTATTTCTAACGGTACAAAAACAGACTTGGATAGGTACATTCAAGATGGTTTGGAGTCATAATCACTACCCCTGTTTTTTATATATTTAAAAGGAATAGCAAATTGTACATAAAAGATTTATAGTTTCATGGGCAATCATCTTTTTATTATACTACATTAGAGAAATGTTTGTTTTAGCCCATAAATTAAAAATAAAATAATGTTTTTAAAAGATGATTTGCAGGAGACATTGTACACAATAAAAAAAACATTGTGTGATGATCACCTATGATAGACTTAGCTCTTCTGAGAATACAGTGATCAAAAACAATTGCAAAATACTCATCCTGGAAAATGCTATCCACATCCAGAGAAAGAACTATATAGAGTCTGAATGAAGCATGTTTTTGTTGTTTTTTCTTTTTCTTTCTCATTTTTTTCTTTTTTGTTCTGAATCTTCTTTCACAACATAATTAATATGGAAATATATTTACCGCGACTGTGTATGCATAACCTCTATCAGATTGCTTGCTGTCTTAAGGAAAGAAGGCAGAAGACAAAGAAAAATTTGAACCTCAAAATCTTATAAAAATTAATGTTGCTGGAAAAAATAAAATAGTAATACCAGGGATAAAGAGGTTTAAAGGAAAAAAGACTATCTTACTCTAGATTGACTTTTGTGGGTCACTGACAGGATGATTTAATTATAAATTAAAAGTACTTTAGCCTCTCCTCACTAGGGAAAGGTTTATAAGAAACTGTAAGAAAATGCTGGCAAATAGTGACCCCAAACTGTATGTGATTCTGAAGATTAGTTTGTGGTAATAGAAGGAATCTTAGTGAACAGAAAACAGTGGAGATATTATACTCAGCTGAGATTTCATGGCACCTATTAGAAAGCAGCAGAATACTTGGATAACATGGCCAGATGTTGGTGTATGTACAAAGTCAGAAGTGCTCTATGAATTAGTCCAGTTACATATTTACACTAGCCATACTATGCATGTATCTGGCCATGTATGGGACTTTGCTTTTGTGGTGTGAAAACCTATGAGAGAACGTATCCCAAGGGTATACATGAGATCAGTTTCATTTTCAGAGGGTTTTTTGGTCAGAATTTGTATTGTTGAATTAAATGTGCACTCTGGACTTGCAAAAATAGTTATTCAATGGGTACCCAAAAGTTATAGTTCCAATGGGTATTGCTCCTTAAAGTAGTTTGCCCTTGGGGAAATTTCCTACATCCCATGTGTGAGGGAGGCTACAGATCTTCCTGCCTATGTTTGTATACAGGAAGGAAAAAAAACATACAAAATATATAAAATACTGATTTGACTGTTGTGTTTGAAAAGAACTAATTTTGTGTTTAATAAACACAGCTAGAGACTTATTTGGCTCTCTCTTTTATGAGCTTGAAATGATGCCTTGTGTGTCAGGAGGGGCAGATGAAGAATAGTTTGCTTTTTGAGTCTGTGTTCATACAACAGTGTGGGGGACCTAGAAGGGGAACAGGGGAAAGAGATAAAAGAAGGAATATGAAAGTACTGGTAAGCAAAGATTTTTTTAAAGGCATTTTTTGGAATACAACCATCAAAATGATAAGAATGATAATAGATTCTAATCAAATGTTTATGTACTATATAAAAAGTGCTAGCATGCTGTCAAAATATGGTCACACAGCTAGTACGTATCAGAGGCCAGATCTGAATTTGGATTTCCCTGATTCCAGGCCTGGGGCTATAGTCACTGTACTACCAGCTGCCTTATTAACTTTGAATAGTTTCTTATTTCACAGAAGCAAAGGACTGGATTAAATCTCAAAAAAAAAAAAATTCTAACTTCCTGCTACTGGGAAAGATCATGTTCAAATCATCATAGAAAACTATCTGCCTATTCCAGGATTAATAATTGCTCCAAAAGAGAATTTTCCAGTCTTCCTTAGAAATGTATTCTATCATCTAATAATGCACAATCAGGAAAGTGTTCTTGATATTTATCCTTATTCTTAAAAAAACACACACCTTTATGATTCATAAATGAAATCTATAATTATTAGTCAGATTTACATATATATACACATACATGTATGTCTTATTCACACACACAAACACATATACCGTTAGCCCTGACCAAACTGGATGAATCAACTTTACTGTATAATATTTTCCCAATTGCTTACTATTCAACTTTATGTCTCAATATAACCTAATTATGGGACAAATATTGTGCTACTACGGTGATTTCCATTTAGTTGTTAAGGAATTCCTTGGGGGTTCTCAATGATGGTTCAAGAAGTCTGAAATAAAAATTATTTACTAGCACCTTAAGCAGTAAATGATTACAGAATATTATGAGTAGTATATTAAATTTCCCTAGGGGTTCACAATACTTTTTGTTCTTCTTGAAAAAGTTCATGGAACATTTTTTAAAATTTTGAACCACTATGCTTTTGAACTTCAACACATTGTTATCATCATACTCATATCATATACATCATAATCAATTGTTAGATTATATTTTAGTACAGAATTATATAATTTTTCATTCTTTTGGATGATAGCTTATGCCCAATACCTCTGATGCTTTAGGAGGAATCATGATAGCTGATTTTAATCCTATTATGAACAAAAAAATCAAAGAACCTACAAAAATCATAAGAAAAACATCAAAACACCTTTGGCACTTCCATTGTGTTTGTGTTAATTAAGATGATTGTGATCTGTTCAGAGATTTCAGATCCTCAGTGACTCTGACTGGTCTTCAACCCCATATTGTATTGCATAAGGAAATAAGTTGCAGATAATTAATTGATCACAAGCCATTTTGGTGTGGATGGCAATTATTTTAAATAACATATATTGAAAATAATATATATATATACATGCATATATGTATTCCTTTGAGGACCTAGTGTATTTTTAGATTGCAGATGCCAATGAATCAACAGATATTTATTGAGTAAGAAGGAAAAGTAGCAAATTCTCTAGAGAAGTAAAAGAAAATATTGGAGAAAAGATAGTAAATTGTTTTTTGATAGAAGCAAGAAGATCTTAGTTCAAGTCTTGCTTCTGGCACAAAAAAACAACTGTGGGATTTCAGGAACAAGTTTTTTAAACCATAGTTCCTGGCACATATTGTATTAGGAACTTAAGAAATGTTTGCTGAATTGAAGTCTCTTTATAACTCAGGCTTCAAATAACTCTGACTATAAATTCATATGACTTGATCTGAATCCCTAGAGGGAAATTACCCACATTGGTGAAATAATAAGTAGACAATAAATATATGGAGTGTGTATTGCCCATACATGTAATATTTATGTCCATATGTGATTCATAGGAAGGCTTTAATAGATATCCTAAAAATCTTTTCTAACTCTTATAACTTTATAACTTCTCTTCAAGGAAGACTTTGCTTTGATTTGTTTTCTTAAGGGAAACTTTGATAATTGCCTAGAGAGGAAAAGAGGGGGCCACAGGTTAGTCATTCTACTCTCTTTAGAGAAATAGTACTGGACTAGATTACAACAAATAGAGAAAGTGAACTCACACAGAGGTCACAAGAGCCATTTCAAGGATATTCTCAAGGTCTATCTGAAGAACTAAAGAAATTAATTGTGAGACATGGAAAAAACTGGCTCAGAACCACCCATCATGGTATTACCTAATCAAAGAAAGCATGTGCTCCATAAGCAAAGCAAACCTGCAATATCTCAAAAGAAACATGAGATGCACAAATTTAAAGACTCTCCAAATGTTCATATGAACTATTTGTGCTCAATTTATGGTGGAGTCTCCTCAATTGTATTGGTCTGATCGGCCAAGGTCTGACAGACTGTATCTTATCCCCAACACAGAGGTCATTTTAGTCCTCTTCAAGCATGAAGGACAGCAAACTGAACTAGAATTATAATTCATCCCTTCCCCATCAAATATTGTTTGCCTACAGGGATTTTCAAAAATTTTTGCTTTGTTGGTTCAAGATACTTTCTTGGGAACTTTTCCTTCAATCCAATCCAAATCAATCCAATAAACAAGTAATAGGATTCTACCTTTTGCTAGGCACTGTGCTAAATGCTGGAAAAACAATTAATAAAAAGAAAGAGATTCTGCCCTCAAGAAGCTCAGAATCTGATGAGAATGGGGAAGACAATGCACAAAATAAGTCAGGAAAGAAAACCCAAAAATAGGAGTAAGAGGGAATGAGAGGCAACCCAGTATGGCAATATTTTATTCTATGGAGTTGAAACTAAGTATGACAGAAGATACAGACAAGAGCTGAAAAGCTCTTTATAAAGGAAGGCATTGAGAGGAGTTTCCTACTCCATCTTCCAGGCCTCTACTGAGAAGGGAGAGAAAGCTGAAGGAAGTGTCATCAGTCAAAGCTTGAGTTAGCAGATGGTATTGAGATTAGAAGTGGTGAGTTTAAACTGAGAGAGGCATCTTGTTCCTGCAGAGTTGAGACCAGTAGGAAGCAGAGGCGGAGGGGAGTAAGTATTCCTTCTTTAAAGAGGAAGGGGGTGCTCCAAGTTTATATCCAGAAGTTTAACCTCTTTCAACAAAATTATAGTTATACAAAAGACCATCACAAATAAAGAATAGAGAATAAATCCATTTATTCAGATAGATAGTGAGCAGAAATCAGATAAATTCTATGGATTCGAAATCAGATAAATTCTATAGATTAGTATATTCCTCATTAAACTCAAAGTTGAATGAGCTCTTCCACTGGAAATAAGATATCTCAGCCCAGAGAAAGAAGCCTTGATCATACCAACTGGGAAATTTCCTGAAGCTTCTAAAAAGGCCACCTAGAAATTGTTCCCTATAGCTCTGTCATCCAAAACATAAAGACAAGAGGGCAAAAAGAAAGAAAAGGGAAACAAAGAAAGAGAGAAAGGAGAGACAGAGAGAAGGGAAAGAGACAAAGGAGATATATTCAGAGATAAAGATATGGAAATAGAAAGACACAAAGAGACAGAGTGTAAGAGACAAGGAGAGCTCTCCAGAAACAAGGAAAAAGAGCATCTCTCTACTCCAAAGGTCTCTCACTGTTCCTCACAATCTCACAGAGTTTAGTTATCATCTTATCCATCAATGAGAAGAGACTTCTACAAATATTCTAGGTTTGAAGTCAGGGAGGGGTAGATTTTGTGTGTGTGTGTGTGAGTGTGTGTGTGTATGTGTGTGTGTGTGTATCTCACACACAGAGAGAGATAAAAATTAGAGATCCCATAAAAGAACAAGGATTAATTTTTTCTCATGCTACATTCTTACTAATCATCATTTTTAAGTACATGACACAATCTCTTAATACAGGAAGATTAATTTCCCATACCCACAAATTCTGATGGCAATTTATAGTTTAACCTAACTAATCCACAATTTAAAAAAAAAAAAATCTAATTTAATTATGGTCATTGGGTTACTGGGAAAGATAGTAAAAAGAGGAAGACAATCAGAAAATAATAAGCTCCCCATGGTTATTATAGGCAATAATCTGTATATTCATCAGATAATATTCACACAATCATATTTTATTACTCTATTGACCACAGAAATTAGAAAATAAGAATCTTGCTTTGCTTCTACCTCCTTTCTTTATTGGATCTCATGTTACACATAGAAAGTTAGAGAGTAAAGTCTCTTACTTGCCTTGTTTGAATATTCTTGATGGAATGAGATTATCTAGGAGCAAGACAATGTGGAATTTGCATGTTTTATAAATTTAGAATACTAAGTAATTTTAGGAGAGCACTACTTAACTTTTAATTGTGTTTCTTCTGAGGCTCTTGCTGACTCATTGAAATATTGAAATTTCTACTACTACTGATGATGTGATACAACAAGAAAGCCTTTTAGTTCTATGAAATTTCTACTTGCAAAAAAAAATACACTTGTATTTGGGTACAAGTTTGGACTAAAGATTGGCAAACAGAACACAAAAGATGGACTGACTCTCAAAGGCACACTTCCTACAGATATATATCACAGCACACTTCTGATCTTTTCACCTTTTCTTTCCCAAGAGTGGGATTCTAGAATGACCATGTAATAAAAGGAAATCAGACACTTATCCTACTGAGAAAGAAAAATGTTTCCTTATAACCTAAGATATCTTGTGATTATGATTTCTTTTACTATTAGCAATGGGTTTCCCCAGTTTTCTTAAGACTCTGGTAATATGTGGAAAACTAAGCCAATTCTCTTCTCAATTAATATGTCTTTTCCGGTTCTATGCTTTTTAAGCAAGTCATTTAGATATACAATAAGAGGATCATAGGTTCATAAATTTATAACCAAAAGGGTCTAAAAAGGTCATAGAAATTAACCACTTCATTTTACAGACAAGGAACTGAGACCTAGAGACACTTATCCAAAACATTGTCCAACACAGGTGTTGTCATAGCAAAAATTTGAATCCAAATCTGTAGATTCCATATTTATCACTTTTTCTACTACATTTTCTACTACTTTAAGGACTTACTTCAGAATAAGGAAAATATGGGTTCAAGTCTTGTCTTTGACATGTATTAATCATATAACCTACAAGCAATTATTTATTTACCCTCCCAATACAAGTTTTGCTGCTGTTTCTCATTTTCAGTTGTGCCCAAATCTATTTGATTCCATTTGGGGTTTTCTTATCAAAGATATTAGAAGGATTTTCCATTTCCTTTTCCAACTCACTTTTACAGAGAAAGAAACTGAGGCATACAGAGTTAAGCAACTTGCCCAGGGACACACAACTAGCAAGTGTCAGGCCAGATTTGAACTTAAGAAAATGAGTCTTCCTTATTCTAGGCTCAACAATTGATCATCTGAGCCATCTAGTTGTCTTACTAGTAACTAAAATTATAAATTACAGAGAAGTTTGCTTTGGATTTGACAGGAAGAGTTCCCATTTAAAGATTTCTCTAGATTACAGATTTAGAACAATGAATAACTAGATAAGTTGGGACAAGGAATACCCACACAATAAAATTCAGACTTTTAAAAATTTGTACCTTTCTTTCTCTACTTTGCTAAAAAAAAAAATTGGAGTTGTTTAAAGTCCAAGTAATTGTTAGATATCACTCATATGTACCTATGACATATATATATATATATATATACATATATATATATATACTAAATATACATGCATACACAATGTGGTATTCCAAAAAACTTAATGCAATTAAAAGCTATTCTAAGGTTAAAATGCTAATTTAGCCTTTAAATTTTTTATTGGTTTTTAAAAATATTTTAATTTTGATTTTAATCTAAACGTTGCTTAAAACTGCACAGAGATTCTTGGAACATTCTATGTAGTTAATTGAAAAGAATGCCAGATCTAAAGTCAAAAGATTTCCTTTGTTCATATCTCAGTTCCACCACCCAAGTCACCTTAGGGAAATCATTTAACTCCACCATTTTAGTTTCCTCTCCTTTAAAATGAAGGCAGTATACTCCGTGACCTCAATAGTACCTTTCAGCTTAAGACTATATTATAAAAGCACAGATTGGAGTAGATGGCCACTCATATCCCTTCCACCTCTGAAACACCATCAATCATGGATATGCTCTGGATGGAGGTAGTGTCCCAATCCTTCTGCCTCAGTAAAAGAATGCTGTTTATTCATCCCATCCCAAACATCCACCAGAAAGCAAAGGATGGAACTATGGCAAAACTACTTTTTAATAGTCAACAATGGCAAAGTCACTTTTTAAAAATTCTTCTTTCCTGAAGTAATTCTCTCCTTAAATCAATAGATCATCATTATTTTATCATAATTCTCAAATATGATAGAAAGTACAAAGCTCACCTTAAAATTTTGTCAAAAGAGGAAGTATTATGTAAAAAGGACTTTACTCAAGAGTCAGAAATATAGATGTAATGGAAAGAGCTGTGGGCCTTGGAGTCAGGAAGATCTAAATGCAAATCCAGCCTCAGATATTTACTACATGGTGAGATATGAACTGGGCAAACAAGTAATCTCTACCTCAGTTTCCTAATCTGTAAAATGGGGATAAAAATAGGGCTTTCTTCCTAGGGTTGTTGATAGGATAAAATGAAATAATAGTTGTAAATAATTTGTAAAGTGCTTAGTACAATGTTTGGCACATAAGTGGTTTTCTTTCTTTGGTTCACAAAGTAATTTTCAGTGAATCATTTGATATTTCTAAGATTTTCATCTTTCTTAGAAAGAGATTCAAAATGTCTTTACTCTCTTGCTATTCATAAAGCTTATTATAAGGATTAATGACAGCAAGTCTGCAAAGTACTTTGAGCCTTTCTCCAAAATGGGGCCTTAGACACAGCAAGGATATCACTAGTATGTTTATATAATATACTTTGGTTTTTCTTCATATAAACTTTTTCTAAAGGACAGAAGGCTTTCAGCTTGTATTTAATTGGCTGATTAAACTGTCTTTCTAGAGTTCCCTGCCAAGTTTTAGGGAGGAGTTTTCTTGGAAAACCTATTTTCCAAACTTTCTCCAGCTATGCAGTTTAATTATATCTAGCAAAATGACAACAGAGCGCATAATTAACCTAGAGATTAATTACAGCTGCAGCAATCCAAACACCACAGCTACCAAATTCAACACAGATGTTCAGGTGGAGAGAAAAGTGCTTCCTTAAAGTCAACAGAAAGTAGGGGTGGAAAAGATATGCTTTAGAGATCTGAGTTCTAATGCCAGATATGTTACTAACTGGGTGACTTTGAGCAAGTCAACTGTCTACCCTAGACTTCCTTTTTTCTACCTTAAAAATAAGAGAATAGGATAGCAACTCTAAAGTTTTAAGATTATGAGTTGTTGGAATTTTACCCCTTCCCTTTTGCTAAAATAAAGCTGCTAATGGAAATATTTGATGTATTTACATTCAAGACATTCCTTAATATTTGAATAAATCAAATGAGAAAAAATGTACCATTCACCATCCACAATTTTAAAAACCACAAGGATGAGAAGGAACTATTTACTAATATAAAATTATTTAGATGTCCACTTCTCCCCTTATTTCTAGTCTTTTTTTCTCCCTACCCCACTTCACCCATTATTCTCCATATTTCCTCTAGCCATCAAATATTATGCCTAGACCAGACTAGATGAAAAAGTTTATTTTTAAAAAGCAAAATTATACACACAATTCATCTGCAATCTCTCCTCAAGTTTGTGGTTAAGGAAATTAGGAATACAGACCAATGGTAAAGAATAACAGTCTTTGTCCTTTTCATCTTAAAAATTATTGCGAACTTCTATGATAGCCTCCATAAGTCAAAGAAAAGTTTACAAGGTACCTCCCAGATCTTAAAAATCAGGAGACAGAATATAACAGATTCCTTTTAATAGTCCCCTGCTGTCCCCATTAAGGAGTTATTTACAGCTCTGCCCATTCATGTCCCAGCCTAATGGGAATGTGTCAGGTGCATCCAATCCAAAATTTGAGGAAACACTGGAACAAGAGGGCAAATGGCAAGAAGAGAAAGGAAAGAGAAGATTCTTGGAGTATGATCAAGAGGGATAACGTTCACTCCTAACTATATTGTCATTTCATTCCACTGTTAGCCGAAATGTCCGAAAAGTAATTCAGCAAGTGTGGAAAACAGGTTAAGGCAAATAATAGTGGATAAAGGGGTGGGGAGAAAACAGAATACAGAGATTAAAACAGATGAGAAGGAAAGCTGGAAAGGAGAAATTGCAATCGGCTCTACTCTAATAAGGTTAAAGATATTGATAGTAATCAGATCTTTTATTCGTATTCAAGGATCAAAAATAATATAAAATGTCCCCAAAGATGAAAGAAAATAGATAAGCTCCTACAAAGGATGGAACTTTGAGGAGAGTGGGGGAAGTTTTGAGGGAGAGAGATTTGATTTTCAAGTTTGAACTTGAGTAAAAGGAATGAGCTGGGTCCTGGAAGAGCTAACACATGGAAAAGGTGGAGGGAATCCAAGCTAGAGAAGCCTTGGTGAAAAATTATTTAAATAATCAAAATGAATTCAAATCCATAGGCCTGGGTGCTTGCATCCTAGGGCACTAGGAAAATTGAGTGAAAGTCATTGCAAGACCATTTGCTTGCACACGACTGGAGGGGAGAGTACATGGCTGCCAGGAGAGGAATGTTGTTAGACCTACTTCAAAATGAGCTCAGCCCTGCTCTTCCAAAGCTGCTGAGGCCAAACTACTGTGCAGACAGCCGTGTCACCATCTGCCCATGGCTGCCATCCCTGTGCTGGGCCAAGCCTCTGTTTGGGGTCACATCCCTAAGGAAGCTCTCGTGCAGAGAGAGTCAGTCAGCTCTGTTACCTGAAGAGAGCTCCCTTCCCTTGCCCCCCATAACAGAAAGTCATCCTGGCCCAATCTGTGGTCCCTCACCTTTGGTGGGAAGAAAGTCAACCTCAACACAAATACAACAGCCTCCAGCCTGACATAATTCAAATGAGGATCTGCACAAAATCACTCAGACAACTAATACTCTTCAGAATGGCCAGAAGTAGTATGGAGAGGTACGGAATTCTAGCCACTGGATCAAACCACAGTCTTCTAAAATTATACTCACTGATCCAAATTAAAGTGTGGTAGCAGATAAATTAGGTAGCGTTTGCCCCTGTACAAGTCTCTATATACTTGACAATGGGACTAACTGGAAATTATACGAGCCAATTAATTGATTTCCTGGCTTAGCATTAATGCCCACTTAGCATTTTATCTATAGAAGTCAGAAAACAGGCACTTCAGGGCACAGGTTCACACACACACACACACACACACACACACACACACCAAAACAAAACAAAATAAAAGAAACTTGGCTATGTTGTTGGTAGACAACAATAGGCAGTTCAGTGATTTAATTACCTCTCCTGGCCCAGGATTTCCCTTATCATGTACCTTCTGCCAAATGCTGGGCCACATAAGCCAAGACCATACCAGTATAATAGATTATTCCCTCTATGTAGTGACAACTATGTAACCCGAGGGATTTCCCTTTTTGCTGTAGCTACCAGGATGCTGAAATAAAGTCGATGTTCAATGGCATTTTCTAAGTTGTCCCAGGTGCTTGCTACTTCTATATCTCGGTTCCTTTGAACAGGAGTTTATTAGATTTTTTTATTATCTGGCTTGTGTCTTAATTTTGTGAATTATGTCACATCTTGTTTAATAATAATAATACTTAACTTTTATATAGTATTTTAAGATTTGCAAAGTTCTTTATATATATATATATATTATTATTATCTGGGAAGCAAGTAAGGTATAAATGAAATGATGAGTAGGAGGAAGGAAGAAAGAAGGAGAGGAGGGAGGAAAGAAGAAAGGAACAGGGAAGGAAGTAGGAAAAGTTTGAAAGAAGAAAGGAAGGAGGAAAAGAGGAAGGAAGGAAGATGACTAATAGATAATAAGTAATAAAAATTTCAAACTTTACAATGTTATATAAATCTTAAATAATATAATCATAAATTGTTATCTCCCCTATCTCCATTCTTCTTTCACTCTTCATTGTTAGCATGAACTGAAAAAGACAGGCAGAGCAACAGGGTACTCTAAGACAATAATTTTTTTTAAAAAATTATTTTTTAGATTTGGATTTAGGTTTGTAATTTTTCTAGATTTAGAGTAATTAGAAAGAAGAAACAGAGAAATGTCTTTTTCCCCTCTGAGGCAATTGGGGTCACACAATTATGAAGTGTTAAGTATCTGAGATCAAATCTGAATTCAGCTCTTCCTGACTTCAGGGCTGGTGTTCTATCCACTTCGACATCTAGCTGCCCCAAGAAATAGGTCTTTTCTTAGAAGTGTGAAGATGCACTGAAATTATCTAGGAGAAGGATTGAATGTTGACTCAAGTAAAGTATGATTCCTTTCAGTGTCACTAATCTAAAGTATAATTAAATTGATTTCTTTAAAATGTAACCTATTTTAAAATGTAACCTATAATTATATTAGATGCATTCAACCTAGTATCACAATAAAGAAAAGTTAGCCTGTGATTTCTAAAAAGATATCCTATTAATGCTTGTTTATGTACTGATACTAGTATTATTATATGAAAATATCAAATCAAAGTTTCTCTAAATAATATTTTGAAGAAGAATTGCTTCTTTTTTAAGTGTCCAAAATTTATATGGCTATTTTTTTCTAAAAGTATTTTGAAAAGTACTCCATTGAAGCTTTTCACATGAATAGTTCTCTTTATTGAACTCTAGATAATTGTCCATTAATATCACTGGCACAATTAATTGAAGTTAGATTCCTGCTCTACAATCATGTGGTTTAGCGATAGACAAGACCTTAAAACTGAGTTAGTCCAGTACCTTCTTTGTATAGATGATAAAAATGAAACCCGCAAAGTCTAGATGTTTTACCCAAGATAATATAATATAGGTAATAAGTTGTAGAACCAAGATTTCATTCCAAATGGCTCAAATCTTCATAATATCCCAAAAGTCTTAATGTAGTTTAAAAGTTTTAATTTAGAAGTATAAAGTATAACTTTCTCTTAAAAAAAGCACAACTTGAAAAGTTTATTTAAATTTCCTATGTACTTATTTAATTTGGAGAATTTTGAATAGCAAATGTTTCATTTTTATTTTGATGATACCCTATCATTATGTATTGCATTTGCCACTGTATGACACTTTCTCACATTGGTAGATCAGTCAATAGAGTTTGGCCACCCCTTCCATCACCTGATCGATCTCCATTAGACTTTTTTCTTGTAGAGTCACATCAAAACCATCATGTATGCATCAAAAGCTCATTCTTTCAATAATCTTTAAGCTAGGATGATAAATGCAATGCTTTCAGTCACTGAGAAGAGCTAATGAAAGTTATTACAAAGTTTGAAAATTGACTAGTGAGATGAATAGCCTGAGAAGATGGTTATATTAAATAAAAAACATCAATATTTTGAAAAAATATAAGTAATTACCCTTTCTAATATTGTTTTTATAAGTATGTAGCATATATACTTTTGAAGTTATTAAAGCTTTAAATTGCACAAAAACTTTTACAATACCCTGTCAATATCTTCAAGAAAATAGATTTCTGGAATGGAAGATGAAAAATGATGTTTTAAATTCTACAAATAAACTCAAACTCAACAAACATTTATGAAATGCCTTTGTACAAAACATGGTCCTAGGGCAATGAAAAGTAAAAAGTTAAATATAAAGCAAGCAGTTCCTTAAAATATAGGATGCTATCAGGAGAGACAGCAACTACACTAGAGTCAGGAAAAGAGGTGGTACCAAAGCTTAAATGTGAAGAAAATTAGGGCTTTTGTGAGGAGGCAATAAGGAGAAAGGGCCTCCTACTATTGGATGAAAAGGCTGAAAGGGAGGAGGGAAAAAAAGAAAAGAAAAGAAAGAAAGGAGGAAATAAATTAAGGAAGGGAGAGAGGGAGAGAAGGAGAGAGGGAAAGAGGAAGGAAGGAAGGAAAGAAGGAAAATATTAAGGGAGGGAAAAAGGGAGGGAAGGAGAAAGGGAGAAAGAAAGGGAGAGAAGGAAGGAGGAAGAGAGGGAGGGAGAGATGGAGAAAAAGAGGGAGAGAGGGAGGGAGGGAGGAAGAGAGGAATAAGAAATTCCAAGTTCAGGAATCAGTTAGAGTTGGAGTGTCCTATTTGTGAGAAGGACTACCATAAAATGAATCTGGAATGGTCAGTAGAAATCTAATTGAGGCATGATTGAAATCTATTATTAGGATGAATTTGAATATTATGGGAACCACTGATGATTTTTAAGCAGGAGACTTTATGGTCAAAGTTATATTTTAAGAATATTAATTTGATTGGGAACTGATCCAACCATTCTAGAGACCAAAGAGCTATAAAATCGTGTCTACCCTTTGATCTAGCAACACCATCACTAGGACTGTATGGCAAAGAGAGACAAAAAATGGGGAGGGGGTGGACAAAAATATTTATAGCAGCTTTTTTGTAGTGGCTAAGAATTAGAAAGTGAAGAGATGCCCATCAATTGGGAAATGGCTGAATAAGCTGTGGCATGTGATTGCAATGGAGTACTATTTATTATGCAATACAAAAAGACAAGCAGGACAATTTGAGAAAAATTGTAAAGACATGAACTGATCCAAAGTGAAGTGAACAAAACCAAGAAAACATTGTACACAGTAGTAGCAATAGTGCATGAGGAAAAAGTGTGAATGACTTAGCTATTATCTGCAATACAATGATCCAAGACAATTTCAAAGGATTCAAGATGAAAAATGATTTCAAACTCTAGACTCCAGATCATCTGAAATCAGACCAAAACACACTATTTTTTCTCTTCTTTCTTTTTTCTTCACTTTTTCTTTCTTTTCCTTCCTTCTTTCCTTCTCCATTTCTTCCTTCCTTCCTTTCTTTCTTTTTTGTTTTGAATTTTCTTGCACAAAATGACTAATATGGATATGTTCTACAAGATTCCACAAGTATAACCCATATCAAATTGCTTACCATTTCAGGGAGAAAAAAGGGAGGGAGAGATAAAATTTGGAACTCAAAATATTTTGAAAATGTTAAAAATTGTTTTTACATATAATTTGGGGGGTAAGTAAAATAAAATATTATTTTAAGATAAAACATAACATTTTTAAAAGATTATTAATTTGATAGCTATGTGGAAGACGGGTTGGAGACAGGGTGGGGTGAGGGGAACTGGAAGCAAGGAGACCAATTAGGAAGTTATTTCAGTATAGCAGGAGAGAAGTTGAAGAAAATAGTGATCTGTATCTAGAAAGAAGACAAAGCAAGAAAAATGAATTTCCCTTTCCTCTTAAAGAAATCATTTAAGCATCTTTTCCTTCTCATATATGTCGAGTAATGATATACTGTCCTTTGAGCATAAAAGTGAATTCATTTAATTCCCATCAGTATTTATGTGTTTTTTTCCTAATCAGAATAATGAATTATCACTAAACCATACACACTAAATAAGAAATATTTTATAGTTGAGATTAAGGATACATATCAAAGACATTTCAGATTGAATACATAATTCATTGTAGAGAGGGCAGTTGGATAGGATATATAAGTAACTGTCCTACAAAAGTAGGACTAAAGCACCTCAACTCACGTAGGATAGAAGCTCTGAAAAGGCCTATTCTATTTCTCCATTTTTTTCTTCCTATATAATAGATTAGAGACAAAATATGGGGAAACAGAAAAGCTCATATATGTTGAGTAATACCCAAAAAAGTTCTTATTATGACAGTTCTTTATCAGAATCAGATTCTCTGACTTCCTTTCAAATATACCTCAAAGGCCACCTCTTCCAGGAAGCCTTTTTTGTCCAAGTCTTTTCCCATTCCCCCACTTCTCACTCCCCACATACAGCTTTCTTCTTTCAAAGCAAAAATATATGTTAACGTGACCACAAATTAATTGTAAAAGATAAGTCCTTGCATCAACTCTGTATTTTCTTCCATGCGCCAATTTTTGTATATAAATCTCCCCAATAAAATATAAATTCCTTGTGGGAAAGAATTTTAAAAAAAATTTTTCTCTTTATCCTCAGTACTCATTATTGTACTCAGCATATTCTAAGCACTTAATAAACGCCTGTTTATTGATTGATTGATTGATTTTGCACACACTTGTATTTCTATTCCATGCCTACAAAGGTTTTAATAACAGGGAAATTTGACAATGATTTATATTACTGACCTAGCCTTCCTTTCATAAAACTACAGAACACTTGCCATACTTATGCTGAACTACTCCATTTCCCACCACACACCTCAAAAATGCCATAGCCACAGTTTCTAATCACTTTTTCTTTCATTACCGATTCACAACATGCCACAATCTATAATGAGTCTCCCAGGAACAACTGTGAATTAAGAAATTCTACTGTACTTCTGTCTAGAGTGTTCAATGGCAGACAAAGCATCAGCTAATTAAAAACTCAAAGGCCTTTTCAAATATCCTTGTTCTGAAAGCTTAGTACTTTCACATTCATCGTGGGCCAAATTCAACAGCAAGGTCAGCCTGCTGGACTGGCTGTTATTTTACTAAGCTTTGGAACATTAAAAGATTCCTAGCATTTCAGAAATCATCTAGAAAACCCTTCATGTTTGAGGAAAGAAAACCCATAAAATACTAATAATGTTATTTATATATTATATATTTACATATTCATATGGTTTTATATAAATATGCATTTATATATTAAGTTGAGGGCAGCTAGATAGGGTAGAATATAAATTACTAGGCCTAGAGTCAGGAAGACTTGAATTCAAATGTGATCTTAGTAGCTGTGTGACCTGGGCAAGTCACTTAACCCTGTTTGCCTCAGTTTCTTCATCTATAAAATGAGCTAGAGAAGGAAATGGCAAACCACTCCAGTATCTCTGCTAAGAAAATCCCAAATGGAGTCACAAAGAATCTGAGACAACTGAAAAATGACTAAACAGCAACATTTATTAGCTTAAGTTTTGCAAAGCCAATGAGACATTTATTCAGTCTTTCAAGGTACAGCTGAGATTCTGAGAGTTGGAAGGATAATAGGATCATAAATTTAGAGCTAAAAGGCCCTTTAGAATTGGTGAAGTCTAACACCCTCATCTTACAGATAATTTAATTGACTTTCCTAGGATCACATAGACAATGAGGATCTGAAGCAGGATTCAAATCCACATCTTTCTGATCCTAATCCAATTCCCTACCCACAAAGAGATTTAAAGAGCCACCTAATTCAAATTCAACCTAAACAAAAAACACCCTCAAAATGGTCAACCCAGTTTTTGTTTTTGTTTTTACACTTCTGGGAGAAGGTACTTCCATATTACAGTCCTTTGGGCAATTGAAGACAATTCTCATGTTTTTCCTCATGAAATAAAATGGGACAGAGCATAGCAGAAGCATCAGCTCCCTTGTACAAGGTTACTACTATGCCTTTCTTTTAAAAAAAATTTTATTCTGGGGACAGCTAGATGTCACAGTGGATAGAGTACTGGCCCTGGAGTAAGGAGGACCTGAGTTCAAATTTGACTTCAGAAACTTAACAGTTTCTAGCTGGGATTCTGGGCAAGTGACTTAATCCCAATTGCCTTGCTCCCTTCCCCCAAAAAGAGTATTTTTATTTAATTTTATCTTCTTTGAGATTTTCTTTTTATAGAATTATAAACTTAACAAAATCACGTGATCCTTCCCATGCCCCCTCCCCAGAAAGAAGAGAAAAGGAGAATTATATGTGTAATCTTTATTATGTGAACTAATCTGTGCTTTTTAAATATGTATCAAATTCAATGTTGTACTTTCAAAATTATTTTGCCTCTTTCTCCCACTGCCTTCCTTCTGATGGCTTCTGTACTATTTTTAAAATGTCTCATTGATGATCTTGTCCTTTTTTCCCCCATCATCTTTTCATTATCTTTACTATGCCCATTCCCCAAGGGAAAAAAATCTCTCCCTTGCAACAAATAATCAAAATAGATCTACACATTATCCTTTTCTGAAAATGTAGATTTCATTCTGTAGCACTAGTCAATCACCTCTCTGTGAAGACATGGAAAGCATGACTCACCATTAATCTTTTGTAGGTGTGATTAGTCATTACATTGATTAGGGTTCTTAAGGCTTTCAAAGTTATTTTCCATTATGGTGCTATAGTTAGTGTACAAATTATTCTTCTAGTTGTGTTCAATTCACTATATTTATATAAGTCCTCCCAAGTTCCTCTTAATCCATGCCTTTGGACATCCTTATGGTATAATTATCTTCCTAAAATAATGAATAAAATAATTTTCAGAAATAATGATGATATATCAATAACAAAAACATTTATTTAGTGCTTGAAGTTTATAAACATTTTACAAATATTATCAACATAAGCATCCTCTGAGATAGATAGACAGATGTCATATACATGAATATATATGCATATATATATAATATGTTATGCTATGTTTTTTTGTTATTATAGATCACATATTATCATTTGTTCATGAATTCTGCAAAGGATCAATACTTCCCTGGTTTCCTGTTCTTTTCTAAAACAAAAAGTGCTGCTATAAATAACTTTGTACATATAGTTCCTTTAACTCTTTCTTTGTTCTCTTTAGGAGTATATGCCCAATCATACTATCACTGGATTAAAGAGTAGGGAGAGTTTCATGACTTTCTGGTTACAAATTACTTTCAGAATGGCTGAATCAGCTGACTACTACATTAATATGCATCAGTGTGTCTGTCCTCCCAAATGTCCTGCAACAATTGCCATTTTCCTTTTTGAATATTTTTATCAGTCTTATTGATGTAAGGTAGAACCAGAGCATGGATGTGAATTGCATGAGTATAATTATAAAATGCTCGTGTTTTAATCTGCATTTCTCATATTACTAATGATTTAAAACATTTTATTATATTATTGATAACTTAAGCTTCTTCTTTTGAGAAATGCTTTTTCACCTTTGACAATTTTTTTATTGAGGAATTGCTATATATTATAATTAATTTTATATATATATATATTTATATATATATATACATACACACACATATATTTGATAACAAATTTTTTTCAAAGAAGTTTGATAAAGATTTTTTCTACCTTGATGCTCTTTTTTTTCTTTTTTTTTTTCTGAGGCAATTGGGGTTAAGTGACTTTGCCCAGGGTCACACAGCTAGGACGTGTTAAGTGTCTGAGACCACATTTGAACTCAGGTCCTCCTGACTTCAGGGCTGGTGTTCTATGCACTGGGCCACCTTGCTGCCCCTTTCATGCTCTTTTTAATTAAGAACTTTCCTCCCAATCTATATTTATAAAAGATATTTCCTTTTCTGATCCCTTAATTCATTTTTGATATGATTGTTAATATCTAGTCCATCTATCTATTTGGATTTTATTGTGTTATATGATGATATCATAGTTTAAACTTAATTCCTCCTACTTTGCTTTACAATTTTCCTAGTCGTTTTGTCAACTAGTGAATCATAACTGCAATAATTGAAATCCTTGGGTTGATTAAATAGGATGTTACTATGTTCATTTATTTCTGGATCTTATATCTTCAATCCTTTCCACTGAACAACATTTCTATTTTAATTAGTATCAAATAGTTTGATGATTATTGCTTTTTTAATTCAATTTCAAGATCTGCTGCCACAAGGCTTCCTTCTTTCATTTTTTAAACCATTATCCTTGAGAGTCTTGACCTTTTTTCATATTAATTGTTAATATTTTTCCTAATGCTATAAAGTAACCCATTGGTAGTTTGATTGATAAGATATTGAATCAGTAAATTAAGTGGTACTGTCATATAATACATATTGTTATATAAAGTTACATATAATATGGATTGTTATATGTAATGTTTTATATTAGCCTATCCCAATAATAATAATCAATAAATGTCAATTGTTGGTGTGTATTTTTAATAGAGTATTTTGTCATTTTAGTTAAATAATTCATGTCATGTCTTATTAAATGGATTCCCAAATGCTTTATAATTTCTGTAGCAATTTTAAATATAATTTTTTATCTTTTGGAATAATTTTCTTTGATTATATACAAAAAGGCTGATGATTCTATATCTTTGTTCTATGTACTCGGATTTTACTAAAATTGTTTTAATTTTAGTTAAATCTCTAGGCTTAAGTAAAGCTCATAAGAGGGAGAAGGGGAGAGAGAGAAAGAGAGAGAGAGAGAGAGAGAGAAAGAGAGATGATTTTGTTTCTTTTATCCCTGTGTCCTTTTCATTATTATTTTCTTGGCATTGTATAACTAGCAATTTTAGAACTACATCAATTAATAATGATTATCATGGGTAGCTTTGTTTTAACCCTGATCTTATTAGGCAGGCCTTTAGTGTTTCTCCATTTTAGATAATACTAACTCTTAGTTTCAGATAAAAAGTATTTGCTATATCAAAGAAAGATACATTCATTCCTAGGGTTTAAAAAAATTAACATACAAAGATTTTTCTGTATATATTGATATAATCATATTTTTGTTTTGTTATTAATATGGCCTTTTATGTTTATAATTTTCCTAAAATTGATGGACCAGCATTCCTGATATAAATTCAATGTAGACATAAATCCAATGTAGGTAGCTAGATGGCACAGTGGATAAAGTAGAGAAATTGGAGAAGGAAAGACAAACCATTCTACTATCTCTTCCAAGACGATCGCAAAACAGAGTCAAGAAAAGTTGGAGGTGACTAAAAAATTACTGAAAAAAATATATAATAGCCTTATTGCTTATATTTTACCCAGTTTTTACATCAATACTTATTATGGATATTGCTATATAATTTCATTTATCCATATTGAATTTAATTTTGCATTGTTTCATATGCATTCTGGTTATGTCTATCCCAGTCCCCAGAAATGGGAACTCCTAGAGGGCAGGGACAATTTCTTAGTTCTATATCACTATCACCAACCTGAGCAGCTTGTATATAATATTATGTTCTTAATAAATGTTTGTTTAATCGAATCAGATTAAAAATCAATCAAATTGACTCAAAGTGACAAATGTGACAGAGCCAGGATTTAAGCCATTTGGTTTCTCCAGCATTCTAACCATTACATCATGATGCTTTTATCTTTTCTATCAGAATATCTATAACATGTGTTTTCTGTTGCAACAATAAGACATATAATCATATATTGACTTCCAATGTTGTTCTTCAGTTGTTTCTATTATGTTCAACTCTGTGATCTCATTTGGGGTTTTCTTGGCAAAGATACTGAAATAGTTCACTATTTACTTCTGCAGCTCATTTTATAGATGAAGAACCTGAGGCAAACTGGCTTAAGTGATTTGCCCAGAGTTTTCTGAGGTCAGATTTGAACTCAGACATTCCTGACTCCTAGCCCAGCACTATAGCTATAGCACCATCCACTTGTTCTTAACAATTGCATTATTTATTATCAAAGGATTACATTGTTACTTAAATGTTTGGTGTGTCTTAAGAAGAATGAAAGCCCATTTGAAGTCAGGGATTATATATTATGCTCCTTTATATTACATCGCAGGACCTAATAAAGTACCTAATACAGACTTAATACAGTCTTCTCAATATATTTTCTTTGACTATATACTTGAATCTATGTGATAATCTTCCATAAGTCTCACTTCCTCCTGTTGCAGATTTCTTGTGATTTGTAGAACTTTACAGATTGACCTTCATAGAATTTATGCTGACATAAGCTCCATAGAGTTACTACAATTTAGTATATTACAGTATAATACAATACAATAAATTAAGTGCTGATGGTAGGATAGGCACTGTGCTAAGCATTGGGGATAAAAATAAGAAAAATAAAGACAGTCCCTGCCCTGAAGAACTTTATAAAAATGAAGTTGAAGAGGCATGATGGTGATGATGGTAATGGAATGGAAACCAAGCAGAGTTGCTGGTGGCAAAAGAAGAGATTATAAAATAATAAGTGTTGAACATCTATGTATCATACAGTGTTTACATTCTGAGAGTCAGTGTGGTATAGTGCAAGGAGGTACCACTTCTTGTTTTATGGGTCATGAATCCATTGGGGATTCATGACAATGGCCATGTGGTTCATGCTAAAAATTACTTAATGAAACCTGGAGCAATACATAATTATAGAATGTTATGATTAATTTACTAAGTTGCCTGTATTCATAATGAATTTGTTGTTATTTTGCTGTTGCTGCTGCTGTTCTTGTTCTTGTTCTGGTTGAAAGGGGTTCATGAAACAGAAAATAATAGGTAACACAAGTATAGTGGGAAAAAGTACTTTCCCAAAATTCTAATCTGGCTGCCCATATTAATTTATTGCATGATCTTGCCCTCATCATTTAACCTCTGTATACTTTAGTTTTCTCCCTTGTAAAATAAGGGGATTTAAAATAATCCTTAAGGTTCCTTCTAGTTATAACACCCCGTGATTTATCTAACATAATTTCAATCTATGAACAAAGATAATTTAAAGCAAAATGTTCTTATCCCCTAAAACTTTATGATTTAAGGTAGAATAATAGCATGCTCCCAGATAATTCTCTCTCATAGGACTGTGACAACTTGGAAGAAAACTTAAAAGTCAGGCATCTCATTTTACAGCTGAAAAAATAAAGGTGCAGAAGAGCTAAGGAACACAACTTGTTAATGGCAGAATCAGAACTAATACCTGTCTCCTGATATACTCTTACCACTGCATAATTTGCTTAAATATTTCAAATTTAGTTAGTAGAAAAACATTATTTCAAATCAACAAATATTTATCTAGTGCCTACTATATACACATTTCCTAAAGTTTTTGTTTGAGTTAAGCTTGCAAATCACAGTGAAAATCTCCAACCCAACACAACTTTCTATTATCAGACCGTGCAAGAGCCATAGAAGTTATTACATAATAGATTTGCAATTTCATAAGCAGTCATCTTTTTTTCTATTCTGATATGATAAAGAAATGCTTGTTTTATTTCTTAACTTCAAAATAAAATAAAATTTTAAAAGTTAAATATCAAAGATATTTAATTAAATCATGAAATAAATCTAAATAAGGAAGAAATCAAGTATTAGTATCACTTGCCCTATGCATAAATGGATATAGTTTCAATACCTCTACAAATAAAAAGACACGATAGAATTCTTCCAGGATCACTCACCAAAGCATTGTGAAATTGTACCTCATCCCATGAGTAAAAAAGGTGAAGAAACTCTACCAGACCTATCTCCTTACCATGTGACCAGCTTGGAGATCAAATTTTTTTTTCTGGCAAATTGGAATTAAATTAATAGGTTCCAGGATTCTACCCAGATATATATATCTATCTGTCTGCCTCTGTCTCTCTGTCTTTTTGGACAGATATATTTGCTCTGGGACACATAGGTTAAAGAACTCATAATAAGTTATCCTCTTCAGAACTTAAGAACTATAAGACATAAAGTCTAATACAGAAAGATTAGGTTTAAGTGCCACATGGAATTGAAAACAGGGTTAAGATTTGTTATGTTATGGTCATTATACCACTCCATTAACAACAAATAAATATAAATAAAAACTAAAAATTCTTAGGTCAAAAAGATTTTTATTAAACCATTCATTTTTCACATGCTGATTTTTTTTTTGGCATCTGCCACAGGCAGGTTAGTAACTGATGGGCTGTCATTATAATCAGTTCTCTTCCTTACTTTTTAAATTACATGGAGCATCCATCTCAGGCACCTTCACCTTCAGAGTGAAGACTCTTCATCTGGAAGCTAAATTCAGACCTAGAGCCAAATCTGCATTTTTAATGGAAAAAAAACTAACTACATCAACTCTTCAAGGTATTGATCAAACTTTGATACTCTCATATGTCTTGAATTGAACCAAAGAACATTGTGCTTCAGTCACTTTCTAATGAAGTCTATCAATTGCTTATTAAGCAAAGGAGACATAAAGAACGATGTGCCATTTTCTTCCCATGTAATTATCATTGAAATGACAGAGATATTATAATACTTTCTACCTACCACCGGGATCCACAGACCAAAGTTCAAGAGGGCAATGAACAATGAAGCAGGCAGGTGGGGAGAGATGTTTTTGTGTACATATACATATCTGTATATATGTATGTATATGCATACATATACACACACACACAAAGTAGTATGACTCAATACAAACATGCCAGTTAGGAACAACTCCAAGAAAATGGTCAGAATAATAAGGGTCTCCAGTTTAATAAACAGGTAGGAGATTTCAGTTGAATTTTGTGAGCAATCCCAGAAAGGCAAAATGGAGAGAGGTACAGAATAAGTCATAACTTTAAAAGTGTGTATTGAGAAGGAGGAATGGTATCATGTATTATAGGGTTTTTTTGACCATTAAAGAAGAAATAGGTTATCATAAGAATACTATCTTTGCCCACAAGAGAGAAAAAGGAAGGAAAAAAGTTTTTCTTCTTTCATATGGATACTGAAATTAGTATGTGGACACATATAAGAAATTGCATTCAACATGTGATTTGCCTTGTTACTGATGATTTTTTTTGTTTCTTTTTGGTCTGTATCTCTGATTTTATTCTTGTGGGGATTTCCTGCTGTGGAAATGCCTTCCACTGATGCAGACCAGTAATTTAGAGAGTTGACTGAGGCACTAAAAAGTCAAATGACTTGCCCAGCATCATATAGCTAGTATGTATCAAGAAAATAATTTTAAAACAACCTTCTTGATTGTAAGACAAAGTTTCTAGCCACTAACAAAACTTTTTTTTACTTTAAGTTAAAGATTTCCATTAAGAGGAAGCATACTCTTTTTCTTCTTACATTAATTCGGCAGAACATGTTTATTCACCCTGAATGAATGGGGGGGATATTGTGTGGAAGTGATAACTAGAAATCTTTTCTTCTCCACACAAAGGAAAAGTCCTACTAAATGTTGTCCTCTAACTCAAAAAAGAAACAGAACTCTTGAAGGGTACGTGATCTACTTAAAGAAGAAATATGCCTTAATGCAGAAAATGCAAATATTTGTGAAGTTTGCAAGTCAAATCAAATTAACTGACAAATATTCTTAAAGGTTTACTATGCACTCAATGGGCTAGGTAGAAGACAGGGTACCTGCACTCACAGTGATTTATGAGCTTGCTAATCTATCTTGATAATATAGAAGCAAGGTCCTTTTAATTATGTTATATGAGCCAGTCACTAGCTAGTTCAAACATACACCTGGGGAATGGAGCAGAAATTGACCGTGCAATTTTCAGAGAAATATCTTCTGCTTATTTCAGTATTCTGCCAGCAAATTGTCTGCATCTCTCCATTACTAGCTCATCATGAGATTACATGATCACAACACAGCAGTTCTTAAAAGGGGGCAATTTCAATTATTATGGAAGGCTCAAAACATTATCATTAAGATAAAAACATAGTAGGTGGCAAAATCATAGACTAAATGTTCATATGAAGCAACTAATTATTATCTGCAAGGTCCATATTTTCCTAATTATAACATCATGATCAGTAAAGTTAAGGTTTTGTCAGCTGTCTTTTAGAAACTCAGCTTGGAAAGCTTATGTAACTGTAAAAGTGAACCTGAATAATCATAATGGATATGTCTTATGAGGAATGGTTGCTACGAAAACTGAATAAAACAGTACATGGAATTTCTTCTTTTTTTAATATATGTTCATTGAAAAGTAGTTGATTTTAGAGCTCATGCAAAAAAGCATAATGAAAAAGAAAATTAAATGCAAATTATTAAGTCAATAGAGAAATCTGGATCTTGTCTCATTGGGACAAAATTTTGGACTTTAAGAAGGGTCCATCTTTTTCCAACCATGAGATAACTGATGCCAGTTCCAATGATCTTGTGATAAAGAGAGTCATCTACACCCAGAGAGAGGACTGTGGGAACTGAATGTGAATCACATGATAACATTCTTACTCTTTTTGAAACTGTTCATTTGCATTTTGTTTTCTTACTCATTTACTTTCCTTTTTAATCTGATTTTTCTTATGCAGCAAGAAAATTGTATAAATATGTTTACACATATTGGATTTAACATATATTTTAACATGTATAACATCTATTAGATTGCCTGCTATCTAGGGTAGGAGATGGGGGGAAGGTGAGGAAAATCTGAAACACAAAGCTATGTAAGGGTCAATGTTGAAAAATTATTTGTGCATATGTTTTGAAAATAAAAAGCTTTAAAAATAAATAAATATAAAAACACCAGATCTCAGTGTCATCATCTATGAAGAAGAGATGCTGTACTATGTGGCTTTTAACATTCATTATGGCTTTACATCTATGTTTTTATTGTAGCACTTACTCTGGAGCTATTCTCCCCAAACCTAGTCATACTGGCAAACTAGGACACCAGAGTACATAAGCTACTTACATTTCTCCTCAAGATTCTATAGTTTACATTAAAGATTTAAGATATCTTTTCTGAGCCCTAACCAGTGTTTTCCCTTCCATGAATATCAATTGATATTAATAAGTCACCATATATTAGTTTTTGTCTTTTAAATAAAGACATGTGGTGGTATAGTTGGAATAAACTATTTGTCTCCAAAACCTTTGACACCCTCTTTTGCCAGTACATACAGAGAAGTTTGGGAGAAATGTAATAAAGCTTGATAACATGTAACAAAAGGAAAACCCACAGTTCCTAGAAGTCTTTTTGTTGGACTTCAAAATATTACCCTTAGGTATGGTATATCTTTTTTTCTGAGCGCCACAAAGGCTGTGAATCAGCCTTTCTTTAAAACACCCAATCTGTCCTTGACTCATTATGAGATAATGCTATCAGCCATTGCTATCCCTTGACACTATTAGGATATTGATGAAAAAGTCCAAATCCTCAAATCCACTGAAGTTCTTGAAATCTTCTTCTGCCCAACATAGGGGGCCAGATGGGAAAAAAAGCCATGTTCATGTCCACGATTAAGGTAATACTCTTTCCTTCTTCATATTTTTTTTTCATGATTTGACTCAAAGGTTTTCACTCTGTCCTACCACATGCTCAAATTATGGGATTCTTAAATAGCTTGTTCTTTTGTAAATAATTCACAGAACCTAACCAAGTTTCCTTTACAAATCTAAACACACTTCCTATTCAATATCACTTAAGTTCATTCAGTGGCTTTCAAGGACATATAAATTGATCAAGGACTTTTTCACACAGTCTAAAGCCTATTATTGAGTCATTCAAACAAGAAGTGTTCTTACCTAGCTAAGGTATCAAGGCATAGTGTCTTTACACATTAAGTTGAGTTGAGTGATTTGACTGATGATCTCAACTATATACTATCCTTACACTGTGATCTACTCCTGAAATTACTTTCATACTTATAAGAAGTAGGTCTTTTGCTAATAATTAAATAACACATTAGCAAGAAAATCAGATGCAATGAAAATTTGAGGGAAGGGAATGTTTATTTATATGGGTCATTATCAGATATATTAAGTGGCATGTAATCATGCCTCTTAAACTAAGATAAACCATAACATAAACCAGATATTTTAAACCTGAATTCTGTGAATTTAAAAAAATTGATTTCAATTTATGCAATTAAAAACATTACTCTGGGAAAGATTCACTGGAATGGCAAAAGAATGCATGACAAAAGGGCTTACAAACAATTTACATAAACAAAATGTATTTGTATTTTTCCAAATTTTCATTTCCTAAGAAATAAAGAAATCTAATTTTTAAAAAACTGAAAAACAATAAGGATAATTTACATTTAAATAGTACTTAAAGTTTGCAAAGTACTTTGTAACATAACAACTTCATGTTATAAAATGTATTAGTATTATCTTATTCATTTTACAAATGAGAATTAAACAAAGAGTTTAAAATGATTACTATTATGACATAGCTAGTAAGAGTTAGAGACAGAATTTGGAAATCTCTCTCCTAAACCCTCATCCAATAAGTTTTCTTCTTTACCACTTTTCTATTATAATGAGCCAAATTTAACTGTGCAGAGTAGTAACCCTTAAGAATGACCAACTCTAGAGAAAATGTTCTATAATGAATGAATAAATGAGGATAGGAAAAAGATCTCTTTTCCTACTTCTTCTTAGAGACTTAGTCATCTAAAACTCCCTATATGCCTCCATTCTCTGTTTGGGAAGTGAAGGAGAAACACCAGTGAAAAACTTCTAGCCAAAGTGTAATTAAGGAGCCAGTCTGACAAAACAGAACAAAGACTAGCCTGAAAGTTAACAGATCTGGATTCTAGTCTCACCTCTGATTCTCAATTGCAAGATTCCTTTTTGTAAAATATAAATTGCAGCACCTGTGCTTCCTACCTTTCTAGAATTTCTTGAAGGTCAGAGGTGATAAGTTATGAAAGTTCCTTGAACAATATAAAAAGTTATGTAAATATCATTATGATTAATAATAAAAAAGGAGATGTACTGACCTCTATTCTTATATCCATTTATAAGCTTTGTTTTGAATGTAACTTATACTAATCACACTATGGGTGGTAAAAGATAGAAAGAGATGGAAGCTGCAGGGAATCATGATTCACATGTGTCCATTCCCTTTGAGAACAAGAAACAAAACTGATTTAATGAGAATTGAATCCACAAACATGTCCCTCCCTCTCTCTCCTTCCCTTTGTATGGCCACAGACTGACCATGTGATGCTCCATCAATTCTAACCAATCTTCTATGTTCTGCTAGGTTAAGACAGCTTTAGTGTTTAGAAGGCCTCCCTAAATTTCCAAACCACATGTCTGTGGTAGCTATTAGCAACTCCCCTTACAGGATGACATTACAATTGGCAAAGTACACAAGAAAGCAGATTAGTATGTGCTTTTATTTTTTAATGAGCAAAAGAAGAAAATAAACATTTGCTAACTGGAAAACATAATCTGTTTAAAAATTAAACATTAAAGCTTTAAATGTTCACATTACATCTTGATGTAAATTACTTAGAAGTTCTGTATTTCATAATTAAGCATCCCTCTACCATCTCCACCCCTAGAAATCTTCTTTTAATAAAAAAAAAAAACAAAAGTTACTTTCATTTTCCAATTTTTAAAGAATTAAGCTTTGCCATTCCTAAAAGGATTTAACTGTCTTTCTTTGGTTTCTGCGCGCTTCCTTTGAATATGCAGAAGTGACTAAAAACTTCTTTCTTGAAAATCACATATATAAATTATATGATCATAAAGTCAGAATGCACCTTAGAGGTCAATTAATCCAACCCCATTTTGTATATGAGGAAGCTAAGTCCCAGAGAAATGAAGGGACAGAAGATGGGATAAGTACCCTTTCCACGGATCCTCAGTCTAGGACTAATTAGGATATTGAGAATGTTATTGGAATAAAAGAGGTGACCAGACATTTTAAATTAGGTGAAGTAATCTTATATTTTACTTCCTAATATTCTTATTAAGGACCAATTGCCTAAAATGTTTGGCATTGACAATTTATTTACTAATATTCTTCCTTCTCTTTACTTGTCCTGTTTCTATCTTTCCCTTTTTTTCTTTCCCCCTCTTCTCCTTCTCATCTTTTCATGACTGTAGCTACCAATCATATTTCCATAAAGCAACACTTAATTTACTTCATCATTTATGAAGCTCCAATCTTGCTCAGGGTTCTGAGCTAGTCACAGATCAAATAGTGACATGTACAACATGGTCTCAGTGACTTTAACATCTAATGTTGCACTATAACAGGAAACATTGGGGTTTCACAAAAGGAGATGTTGCAGCCAAGATGGAAAAATGTTTTATTTCTGTTTTAATATCCTCCAATCCTAGCTGCCTCCCAGAGCAAATACATTCAATATTTATTCCTCCTTTTATACCACTTTCACAAAAATGAATGAAACATGGAATTAATATGAAATAATTATTGTTTAAAAATAGAAAATAATATGAATGGAAAATGTGACCATACTAGAAAAACAAAAAAACAGTAAAATATATCAAAAATTAGCTGTGAATAATACACTTATGAATCCAAAATGAACAATGTGCCCAGCTATTTCTGGGTTTTATGAGAACCTAGGTCTAGTCCTAAGACCTAATGATTCATTAAAAAGAAAATATTAGAATCAGAATACCTGGTTTTGAATCTCAAATTTATTTGCTACTTATATAGAGATGTATATTGTAGATGTAGATGTAGATGTAGATGGGCTAGGTACTTGGATAAGATGAGTTACACTCATCTATAAAATAAGCAAGTTAGATTTTGTACCCCCAAATCCTCTTTTTTCTCTAGATATGTATCAAATATCTGTAATATATCTATCTCAAAAATATAAAATTGTCTTCAGTGAATGATTTGAATATTTGCCTTCAATAGTTCAAATGATACAATATTCCAAAGGGGAATTATTTTTTTGAAAACAAATAGATTTCTAAAGTACTTCTATTTACCAAATAATAAAACAAAAGATATTCCTATCAAATGTATTACTAATGACTATCTCAGGCAAAATGTCACTCAAAACAAAAGACCAATCATGCATTGTTGAGAGTACACTTTCAATATCAATTTCCTCAAGTGTTTCTTAACAATTTATTTTAGGAAAAAGACATTAGAAATTTTAAAAGAGTAACTGCGCAGTCATCTATTTCTTTATTTTTTCATGACCCTGATCATTTTGGATGGCTATTATGCTATATTTCTCATTAGATCCAGAAATAGCTGGGATAATTGAAAAATAACACCTGTTTTTGAGCCCGTGGATAAGTTAGAGAGGCTGAAAGTGAGAGATAGCCATGATTCTAAGGATTTCTCTACCTTTTTTCCTGGTCATTTGTTGTTTTGGTTTTCTCTTGTTTTCATATGATCCCAATTTAGTTTAATTTTTAGCATTTTAAACCCAGACTCCTTTGACATTTAAGAGAAGGTTAGAGTTCACTTTTTTCCTCCCTTTACATTTACCTGGAATTTTCTTTACCTGAAATATAGTAATATTACCTCGTCTGTTGAAAATGATAGAATTTCTTTTTTGGTCATTTTCACATTTTCACCATATTATACCTGTGTTCTTTTTTTTTTATCAAAAGGTTTATTTGATCAAAGAAATTATGTACATTGTTCATGCTAACCTATTAGCCATAGCATGTGTGTAGTTTGAGAGCTTATAAAATTTGACCATTTTCTCATCTCAAAAAATAGTAGCATGTTTAACTAATATTGGATTATTTGCTGTCTAGGGTAGGAAGGAAGAAAAATTTGGAATACAAGGTTTTTTAAGGGTGAATGTTAAAAACTATCTTTAATTGTATTTTGAAAATAAAAAGCTATTGTTATTTTTTTTAAATAGTGGGAAAGTGAGTTCTATTGTGAAGTTTGGTGTTTTTTAACATTTATATCACTTGGTCCCCTTTCCAATTTGGTCAACCCAGCAAATTGCCTATCTTATGTCATTAAAGATTTTTTAATTGTCCTGAAGAGACAATACCAAAAAAAAATCCCTACCTCTTATTTGGTAGCCCATATAAAAGTCTTTCTGTACACATTCACATATTTAACTGAAAGAAATAAAGTTACATTTCAATGCAATATTAAGATTTTCATTAGGTTAATCTAAAGTTTTAGAATGACCTGGGAAATCAGTTTAGATTTCAAATGATATCTTCATGAAACACTGTTATACAGAATAATGAAACCAAAGAGAAAGCACTCATTTCTATTTCATATTATTGTCTAAGAAGCAATATGGCATCGTAAATTAATAACTAGGTGTGATGCCAGGAATACTTGAGTTCCTATCTGTACAATTAGTGGCTGTGTGATCTTAGACAAGTCACTTTACTCTTTTACTCCTTCTAAATTAGAGATGTCAAACTCACTTCCAGGAAGGGTATGGGGAGAAGGAAATTAGATGAAAATGCAATTGAGAAATAATATAAGAAGTAAAAATTCAACATATCTCATCTTTACTTGTGGTTTTCTAAGTCCACAGAATGCAATCCACAGAAATACATTTCTTTTTGAGTTTCATATTCTAAACAAATCTAAAAATTGCAAAGTGTAACTCTGAAGTGTTAAAGAGAGTAGCCTCACATGGGAATTCTCTACACTCATGAACACTACACTCTCTATGTTCTCATACTGTTATTTAGCATAATACATCTAAGAAGCTGTCTAATGAGCTTTCCCATATTTCACTTATTGCCTCAGTTAAATTGAGACCTGTCAAAGACCTTAACTTAAAAAGGCCAAAGTCTCCCATTGCATCCAGGGCATCTCCAGGCATCCTGATCCTGATGGCTCAGGAGGGGAAAGTAAGACAGATAACCTTGCACAGCCCTCCCTCATAAATCAAATCACCTATCTGATGCCATGGTCCTCTTGAGAATGAAGTAGAAAATGCAACAACCTTGTTTCACCTAAGAAAAACAATAACAGCAACAAACTCTTTGATCTCACTATGAGGGCAAAAATAATCATTCTAAATGCCTTCTTAAAGTGGTATATTTTTTATTACCCTCCAATTGCAGATATTATAGACAGAGAAGGGATTTTGCTTTTTATATGTGTTGTTTTTCTAATATGGGGATTTTTAGCAAAAGAATAATTATTTGTTTTTACCTATTTAAGCATGTTCTTTGGCATCTTGAATTCCTTGGCATCTCTCTATGCAGGGAACTGATATTTTTAAACATGCTCTGCTCTCAACATTTTGTTCTTGATACAGAGAGATAGAATACAATCTTGTGATAAAACAGAATTGAGAGTCTGTCTCTGTTATTAACAATTCTGCTACCAATCCCATGTGTGACTCTGGAGAAGCCACTTAACCTCCTAATGCCCTGATTTTCCATCTGGAAAATGGAGAAGCAATAATAAGAGAGACCTCTGTCACAGGGCAGCAATGAAGTTTCATTATTTAAACTTTTCCCCTCCTCACAACCAAAGTTTGAATAATAGGACTTTAAACTTGGAAAGGATCTTTAAGAGCATCTCATCAAACAAACCTTTTCATAAAACAGGTGAGGAAATAAGGCTAGAAGGGTGAAGCAATGTATCCAGGTCTCCCTGCTGGTTTGGAGAAAAACCAGGAATCAGAATTTGGATTCCTGACACCTAATATGTCAAATTTTACAGACCTATGATCAGCACCTAGGTGATGCCATAGTGGGTCAAGTACAGGACTTGAAGTTAGGAAAACTCATCTTCCTACGGTCAACTCTGACTTCAGGCATTATCTATGAGACTAGGCAACTTTTAACCCTTTTGCCTCAGTTTCTTTATCTATAAAATGACCTACAGAAGGAAATGGCAAATCCACTATCTCTGCCAATAAAACCTCCATTGGGGTCCCACAATTGAAAAATAACAAATAATCCACAACTAAGAGATCATTTAGAATTTTTACCTCAAATAATCAGTTTGAGTGGATAGATCTGACTTATCCAAAAAAATCAACAATATAGAAATAGATATATTTTAGTATTTTCAACCTGTACTAAAGTCAATTTTCTTTGCTCTTTTTAAAGTTCAAAGTGGAGAGAATGTGGGTCAAGTAAGCTTTCTTTCCATCAACAGAAATAGAAAATACTTTGGTTTAATCTTACAGTACAGTTAACGGCAACCTCCTCCCCAGCCTGAACGCATCATGTAAACCTAAATGTCTTCTCTTTGCACTGAGGTAAGATCTTTAAAATGTAATTTATTATTAAGATATCTTTAGGTGAAAGGATAAGCTCAAGTATCTGTACACATAATCTGGAAGGCCCAATCACTCACATTTCAAACAGTGCAACAACTACTTCTTGATGCAAAGGGAGGGGGTTTTCAATCATACAGTACATTTATTCTACATTTGTTAAAGCTTAATTAGCCCTTTGTCTCAACCCGATCTCTTTTTAAAAAATGTTTGCTATCTTTGCTTGCTATAAATATTCATTTCAATACATAAAATATACTAAGCAGCTTTTTGTCTGAATTCTATCAAACATAACCACTGAAGCGTGAGGACTATATAAGCAGTGGAGCAGAAGACCATGCTATTACATGGATAAATGCTTTAGAGTTACTGAGGCAACACAAAAACAATCATAGGAACATGGCAACTGTGTTTGAGGGAGGAGGGGAGGAGGGGGAAGCTCATAAATAGAACCAAGTAAATCCCTATAATATTCTATAAAACTGATATAGTATATTCAGCTTGATTGAAATGATTTAAATGAATCATTCTGCTTTATGTATGAGATCCTTTTAAAAATGTACAAGGAAATGGGGGGAATTTAGCAATTGCCTGCATCTGAAAGTTGTTGTGGAATGGTTCTCCTTGGTTTCAAACTAAAATCGAACAATGGTGGTTGACTTGCTTCACTAATAATATAAATCATGTTGGGGGGGAGGGAAGAGGAGTTTGCCCCTGGGAAAAGTAAAGCCACATATCCTATAGTCTGTTCATTGAAATGCGCACAATATTGCCCAGCCCAAAATGTATATTTAATGTAAAAGCCTCCCTCAGTAAAATAAATACTTAGGATAATGGTTTCAGAGCTGGAAGATATCTTAGAGGCCATACTCCAACCATTCCCTCCTCATTTTAGACATGAGGAACTTTGTTGTTATTGTTTAGTCATTTTCAGTCAAGTCTTACTCTACATGATCCCATTTTGAATTTTCTGGGCAAAGATACTGCAGTGATTTTGCCATTTCCTTCTCCAGTTCATTTTACAGATGAGGAAACTGAGGCAGAGTTAAGTGTCTTGCCCAGGGTCACACAGCTAATAAGAGTCTGGGGCTAGATTTGAACTCAGGAACATGAATATTCCTGACCTCAGGCCAGCCCTACGGTACTGACTAGCTGTCATTAGACATGAACAAAAATATTAAGTGACGTCCAAGAAAGGCTTTAGAATGAGCACACTTTCCACTTTCCCAAAATACCAAAGTGCCCAATTTTCTTCTTTTTTTTTTAAACTTTTTTTTTATTTAATAGCCTTTTATTTACAAGTTATATGTATGGGTAACTTTACAGCATTAACAATTGCCAAACCTCTTGTTCCAATTTTTCCCCTCCTTCCCCCCACCCTCTTCCCCAGATGGCAGGATAACCAGTAGATGTTAAATATATTAAAATATAAATTAGATACACAATAAGTATACATGACCAAACCATTATTTTGCTGTACAAAAAGAATCTGACTCTGAAATATTGTACAATTAGCCTGTGAAGGAAATCAAAAATGCAAGTGGGCAAAAATATAGAGATTGGGAATTCAATGTAATGGTTGCTGGTTCAGTTCATTACTGCTCCATTGGAACTGATTTGGTTGATTTCATTGCTGAGGATGGCCAGGTCTATCAGAATTGGTCATCATATAGTGCCCAATTTTCTTCTTAATTGGATCCATCCTTATCAAAATTTGTAGGACTAACAAGGTGAGGTGCTCACAGTTAATCACATGCTTGCCACTTGGTCACTAAGCAAACACATCTGATCTTCTAGTAGGCAAATGCTGCAGATGTTTTTATAAACCAAATCTGAGTTATTACAAGGCACTTTAGCCGGTGGAGTAAATACTGAACTGTCAATATGGAGATCCATGTCCTCTGCTATAATTACCATGTGATCTTGGCCAAGTCATCTCAACAACTTCTTCACCAATAAAATGAAGAAAATGGATGAAATTACTTTTTCCATCCTTAATTTTTTTCATTCTCTATTAGTTTGATTTTTGATCCATTATTTAGAGCTTCACATTTTAAAATAAAAAGTGTCAAAACCTCTAGTTTAACCCCAAAGAAGGTGAATCAACAGTCTCATAAATTAAACATCCCATGAATCCCATGAACTGGGGTTCTCTTGAAATGCATTGCTAAGCTGATGAGGTCTTTCTTCTTAATAATCACTTATTTAATAAAGCCAATTCTACCAAAAACAGTTAGATTGGTAGAAGATTTTGCAAAGATTTTCACAAGTATTCAAAATAAAACAATAGAAGCACAGAATTTTACAGGTAGAGGGGACAATGAATATTCTCTAATACCCTTGTTGACAGATAAGAAAATTGAAGCCACAGAAGGGAGAAAACAAATGTGAAATTGTCTAAATTATTTACTCTGTATTGAACATCAGTTTCACATGAGTTAATCCATATTTGATACAAGCAGGTTTTTTTTTATTAAATATAGATCATTTTATGTGGAACTGATGTTCAATACAGGTGACACAGAGAATAGACCCCCAGATCTGGCATCCAGAAGACCTGAGTTCAAACCCAGTCTCAGAAATCTACTGGCTTTGTGTCCCTGGACAAGTCACTTAATCTGGTTTGCCTCGATTTCCTCATGTGTAAAATGAGCTGCAGAAGGAAATGGCAAACCACTCCAGTATTTTTGCCAAGAAAACCCTAAATGGGATCACAAAGGGTTAGATATGATTGAAAAATGATTGAACAACAGCAAAGCATTTATTAAGCATCTACCATGTACCAGTCCCTTTGCTAGGCTCTGGAAATACAAAAGGGAAAGGAAAAGGAAAAAGGAAAAAAGAAAGGAGAAAGAGAAGGGGTAGGGGCAGGGGAAGGGGAACAGCAAGGATAAAGGGAAGGAGAATTGAAGAGTGAAGGGGAAGAAAAGAAAGAATAGTAAGAATCTAGACTGAAAGAGACCTGAGAAATCATCCAGCCACACTATATTATGTTATAGTCAAGAAAACTGAGATCCAGCAAGGTTGAATTGCTGGCCACCATCACACAAGTAGTAAATATCAGAAATGAAATTTAAATCCAGGGCCTCTGACACATAAGCAGCATTCAATAAACCCATGATCAACTGGTCCAGGGCTAATGCTCTCTCCATTGTACCACATCGACTCAAAGACATAATATTTTCCTAGAGAAAACATTACATGTTCCTTGATACATAAGAAATGTTCATAAATAGGGACTCAGTTATTTAAATGGCATAGGGTACTAATAGGTGGAGAAAATTTCTCTACCATGTAGGTTATATACTTTTTATACTTTCTACAGTTAGGTAAATATAAAATATGCAAAGTAAATAAAAAAGTAATTTGGGGATAGAGGGACAGAACTAACTGGAAGAATAGAGAGAGAATTAAGAAAGACCTATTAGAGTTCAGGACTCAAAAAAATGTAATCCTGAGGCAGGCCAGAAGGCTGCAATGTTCCATTGGGTCATGCATAACTCATTTTTATCAGGTCAAGACAGTTTTGAAGTGTCTCTAGCTACAAAAACCTATATTTGCTTCTTTGTACTGCACTTTCTAATAGCTCCAACCTATTGAAACCAAATAAAGGAGAAACAAATTGGCTTTAAGGTGGAGACCCTAATATGTCAGTTTTCACCTAAAGTACATTTTCACAGCTGAGTGGTAAATTCCTCTAAAAAGAAAAAAAGAAGAGGAAAAAAAAAAGACAAAATCCTAATGGAAAGCTGACAGACCTTTAACTGAAGCCACATGAATGAGGCACTATAATAACCTCCTTCTTGTGATTGCACTTATTTTTTAATGATTATTTTCCCTTCCTGCCTACCTAACCCATTCTCCTACAGCCAGAGGGGGAGGGGACAGGGTGCTAAATTTATCCAACTATTCTCTTGGCCTTGGCTGCCATCTGGAGGTGTGAAGGCAGTATTATTTCATGGCAAGACAAAACAGGCAGATGAACATCTGTTTGGCTTGCTAGGAAACTTTACCCCATCAAGAATCCTTTGAGGGTATAATTTCATTAAAAAGGGAATGGAAAAGCTTCCTTCACCCTAATACCTAAAATATCTTAATACCCTAAAATATGATTTAATGGAAAAATTTTAAGAAGAAAAGCAATATATGTTCAAAGTAAATTATTATTGTTCCCTTACTAAACAAAAGTGACCTTAAATAAAGATGAACCATAAGGCATTGTTGAGATTTTTCTAAAAACAGGGCCTATGGAGGCTCCTTGGAGAGACATAAGTATTCTATTCTTTCCACATAGTTCTTTTCATTACAAAGGTTAGATTTGATTTGTAGCCTGAATTGCAATGACAGAAAATCATTTAGAATTGATCGTTATAAAAGACTGAACAGCTCCATATGGTATGATATCTGATTTGATTGTAAAAATAAAACATGTTCCAAAATGAGTCTGGCTCGGCTTAGAAGACAGTCGAGGTAGGAAGTCCTGATGGGGGAGGGTGGGCAGGAAAAAACAGAGGACAGTGTCCTACAAGGCTGCTCACTTGCTGAGTTCTGCAAAAGACAAAATGTGACAGAATCTGCGGGTAACTATTGTCACTGTTTTGAGGGAAGCCACTTACAAAAGTGTCTTTCTTGACAAGGTCTTTCTTTGTCTGATTTGCAGTCAAGGCCAAATGATTCATGAAAGCAAAATAAACCAATTTAAATGAACATGAGCGACAGGTTATGGGGAGACTGGAGCTTTCTAAATTTTATATAAATGGGAGACATTTAGTATGGTGGTAAAAGATAATTTTGACTTTTGAGAAAGTAATGATGTATTTAACACGGATAATGATCATTCAGATTAAAGATAGGTAGACAAGATGAGAAAGAAAAATAAACTCTAATTCTCAGGAAGGAAGGAAATAAGCATGTTTATTCAGAACCTACTATGTGCCAAATGCATAACAAACATTATTTCATTTGATCCTCAAAACAATCCTAAGAGATAAGTGCTACTATTACCATCATTCTATAGTTGAAGAAACTAAAGCAAACAGAGATGAAGTGATTTTCCACATAGATTGCAAATAGCTGAGATCACAAAGCTAGCAATGTCTGTGACAAGATTTGAATTCAGGTTTTCCTGATTCTAGCCAAGGGCTCTATTCACTGTGCCACTTATATGCCTCAAGAAAACCCATCTGCCATTTTGTCAGGAAGAAATAAAAATATTTTCTATTATTTCTATTAGCTTCTCCAATGTCCAGTATTGGCAGGCTATGATCCATAGGAATCACAGAGTCCACTACTAGTAAACAACAATAACAAGGCAACCTACTATGTACTGGGCACTGTACTAAGTACTTTTACAAGTATATCATAGGGGAGGATTCTGGGAAGATGGCAGAATAAATTGGTGAATTTCTAGTTCTCCATATTTCTCCCACAATTAGAACAAATCTGCACCTCAAGGTGAACACAGACTGGAAAAAAGTCAAAATGACTTGGGTCAGAACAGGGGTCTTCCAGGTACAACCCAAGAAGATCTGAAGAAAGACCCCAGGACCAGGGCTTAACTTGTGTGAAGTGCAAACACCTCTGGGCTAGCTTCAAAAAAATACCAAGTGGGGAGCCCTGGAGCTACCTGGGTAAAGCAGGAGCATCACCAGGAACCACAGAAACCTTCACCTGCCAGACAATGTGCCTAGTGGAGGTCTGTGTCCAGAAAGACTGAGTGAACCTCAGCTGATTAGACTCAGCTGTGCTTCCCGAAGATGACACTGGATAAGAAGGAACCAGCATTCAGTGAGTGCAGAAGCAGTGAGGCAGGGGCAGGGAAGTTGCAGGGTAAAAGCACTTGCAGGAGGATGGACCTCTTGGTTTGGGGTTCCAGGTCAGAGGGGAAAGCTGAAGTGAAGCTAGAGGTACCATCCCTCCCCACCCCATGATGAGAGGTATAAGAATTAATAGTTCTTTTTTAATGAACTGGAAAAGAAGACAGAATCCCACCATAAAAACTTATTATGGAAACAGAGAAGAACAGGGTTCATCTTCACAGGAGGAAACTGAAGAACTGAAGAACTTCTTCTATCCCAAAGAGTAATGTGAAATGGCTCTTTGCTCAGAAAGAATTGATAGAATTCAAATTTTTTTTTAAATCAAGTGTGAAACATTGAGGAAAAACTAAAAGTAAAATCTATCTAAGAAAAACAAGAAGATTATGAAAAAAAAGTTAGCAAACTAGAAAACAGTCTCAAAGATGAAAATAACTCTTTGAAAATTAATATTGGGTAAGGGGATGCCAGTGAAACTATGAGAGACCAAGAAACAACAAAACAGATTCTGAAGAATGAAAAAATAAAACGTAAGACATCTTATAAGAAAAATTATTTTTCTTGATCTGGGGAACAGATCAAGAAGAGAAAGATAAAAGAATAATTGGACTGGCTGAAAATTGTGACCAAAAGAAGAATCTTGACACTAATGCAAGAAACAATCTCGGAGGCCTAGATATTGGAGAAAAGGCAGGAATTTGCCCAACCTCTCCCCCAAACTGCTCTAAACTCTTTTAAGTATTGACTCTAAAGAAATTTTAGTGCATCAGAAGATCCAAAAGAACAGAGTAGAGAAAGGCAATTTAGAAATCGAGCAGAAAAGGTCTATGACACCAGAGTGGGAATCCAACATAACAATCTTGGTGCAGGGCACACCAACATAGGCTTGGCCCAGGTCTGACCTCTGAATCATCCTCAGTACTGGTAACTTACATCCCAGAGATATTGAAGAGGACCTGGAAGGTCAGCAAAAAAGGCCTGTGGAACCAAATTGGGACCCCAGTACACAACCCCAGTGCAGGCCTGGTCCTGGCCCCAACTCCAGCTCAGAATCCAGCTTCAGCTATGCAGGACCTCTGAAACAGCAGCGGTACTGGAGGCTTCTGGATCTTAGAAGATCAGTGGAAAGAGTCTGTGCAATGGGGTAGGGATCTGGTATGCAGTCCCAATGAAGCCCTAGTCAGGGCAACCCCAGTCCTGACTAGCTCTTACAGCTACAGTGCAGTGGAGACACTCCTAAGAGTTCCAAGACAGAAAAGAATGCTTCTGGTCAGATTCCTAGAAGAATTTCTGAAAACAGCTACACAAAACCCCTGAAGGTTGGGACAGAGCATCCTTCACCCTGAAAACAGAGCCCTACTTTAACAAAGAGTTAAAAGCAGAGTAATAGGCTGGGAATATGAGCAGAAAACAAATAAAAAAAAGTTTCTGATTATTGAAAGTTGTTATGATAACAAAACACACACTCAAAAGATTTTTTTTCAAATGTAGATATGTATCTACATATAAAACCTCCAAGAAAAATAAGAATTGGGCTCAGATGGAAGAGCTCAAAATGGACTTTTAAAATCAAAATTAAAAACTTGAAAATTTTATTTTCAAGTATAGGACTCTGGAGAAGCATAAAGAGACTTAGAGGGAAAATTAGGAAAAGAATTGAGAGAGGGCCAAAGGAAATTCAAAAAGCTAATGAGGAGAAGAATGCCTTAAAAAGCAAAATCATCCAATAGGAAAAGGAGATACAAAATTTTCCTTTAATTCCTTTAAAAATAGGAATATAATTCCTTTAAAAATAGAATTGAGTATATGGAAGTTATTGACTTTATGAGAAATCAAAAAACAATAAAAACAAACCCCCCAAAATGAGAAAAAATAGAAAATAAAGTGAAATATTTTATTGGAAAAACAACTGACCTGGAAAATAGATCTAGGAGAGATAATTTAAAAATTATTGGTTATTGATCTACTTGAAAGTCATAGTCAAAAAAAAAAGAGCCTGAACATCACCTTTCAAAAAATTATCAGGGAAAACTGTTCTGATATTCTAGAATCGAGAGTAAAATAGAAATTGAAAGAATCTACCAATAATCTCCTGAAAGAGATCTCAAAATAAAAACTTCCAGGAATATCATAGCCAAGTTTCAGAACTCCCAGGTCAAGAAGAAAATATTGCAAGCATCCAGAAAGAAACAATTCAAGTTTAGTGGAGCCACAGTCAGGATAATACAAGATTTAGCAGTTTCTACATTAGAGGAGTGGAGGTTTGGAATATGATATTCCAGAGAGCAATGGAACTAAGATTGTAACCAAGAATGTCCTACCCAGGAAAACTAAGTATAATCCTTCAGAGGAAAAGGTAGTCATTCAATGAAATAGAAGATTTTCAAGCATTTGTGATGAAAAGACCAGAGCTGAATGGAAAATTTTATTTTCAAGTACAGGACTCTGGAGAAGCATAAGGAGATAATCAGGAAAAAGATATCATAAAGGAATGAATAAGATTTATCTGTTTACATTTCTACACGAGAGGATGATACTTGTAACTCATTACAATGTTCTCATTATTATGGCGGTTATAAGGAGTTTATATAGACAAAGGGCAACAGTGTGAATTGAATATAAAAGGATAATATCTTTTTTAATAATGAAATTAAGGGGTGACAGAGGAATGTACTGGGAAAAAGGAAAAAGGATAAGTGGATAGTGCAAATTATCTGCCATAAAAAAGAGGCAAGAAAAATATTTTACAGTGAAGGGGAAGAGGGAGAGGAGAGGGTAGCTGAGTGAACTTTACTCTCCTCAGAATTGGCTCAAATAAGAAATAATATGCATATTCAATTGAGGTATAGAAACCTAACTTATCCTGCAGGAAAATAGGCGTGGAATGGGATATTGGAAGGGAGGGAGGGTGATAAAAGAGAGGGCATATTGAGGCAGTGAGTGGTCAGTAAGAAAACACTTTTGAAGAGGACATAGTAAAAGAAGACAGAGAATAAATGTGGAAATGCAATTAGCAATAGTAATTATAAAAAAAATTTCAAAGTAAGTTTCTCTCATGAAATATTATTGTTCTTTGTGAAATGATGAGTAGTATGCTCTCAGAGGGAAAAGAACCTGGGAAGTCCTCCATGAACAAACTGAATATACTGTGTACAAAGTAATAGCATTGTTCTAGGATGACTAGATGTAAATGACTTGGTTATTTTCAGTAGTACAACTGAAGAGGGGACCCCAAAACTCTGAACATCCTTGAAGGAGAAAATCTCCTTCAACTCTGCCTCAGTGAGGGACCCTGCCCTGAGGGACAAACAGTTTCATCCTTGTTATCTGGGTGAAACTCATTGAATTCAATTCAAATTCTAGCTCAAGCTGAAACCCAGTGAGGAGCCAACTTGGGACTCCACTCATGGGCCCCCTTCAGCTAAATCTCTCGTTATAAAAAGAACCAGACTAAAACCCTCTCTTTGCAGAGGTTCCAAACATGCAAAGCTCCATGCTTGGCATGTCAAGGGTCTCTGTCCACTGGAATAATCTTTCCAGTGCCATCCTCTCTTTACCCTCACCTATTTCCCTAACCAGACTTTATGCCTCTCTGTCAGGATTTCTAACCTTACTTCCTTTTTTTTTATGGCTTTTTATTTACAAGATATATTCATGGGTAATTTTTCAGTATTGATAATTGCGAAATCTTTTGTTCCAGTTTTTTCCCTTCCTCCCCCTACCCCCTCCCCAGATGGCAGGTTGACCAATACATGTAAAATATGTCAAAGTATAAATGAAATACAACATGTGTATACATGTCCATATAGTTATTTTGCTGCACAAAAAGAATAGGACTCTGAAATATTGTACAATTAACCTGTGAAGGAAATCAAAAATTCAGGTGGACAAAAATAGAGGGATTGGGAATTCTATGTAGTGGTTCATAGTCATCTCCTGGAGTCATTTCACTGGGTGTAGCTGGTTCAATTCATTATAGCTCTATTGGAACTGATTTGGTTCATCACATTGTTGAAGAGAGCCACGTCCATCAGAATTGATCATCATACAGTATTGTTGTTGAAGTATATAATGATCTCCTGGTCCTGCTCATTTCACTCACCATCAGTTCATGTAAGTCTCTCCAGGCCTTTCTGACAATATCATGATGGTCATTTCTTACAGAACAATAATATTCCATAATATTCATATACCACAATTTATTCAGCCATTCCTCTAACCTTACTTCCAATCCCCATAATAAACCTCTTTTATCAATCTAGGTTTTTGGGTCTGTAAATTCTTTTACAGAGAATCTCTGTGCCACCAGAAGGGAGTCCCCAAAACTCCCTATCCTTATGCTGAATCTCAAGGGGTTGCAGGGGAGCCAAACCTCTCCATTTGGTTCCTTGAACCCCAAACCTGCCACTAGACCTTATCATTTAACTCCCTGACCACCAGAACCCCTAATTTCATTTGATTCTCTAAATCTAAACCTCATCACAATTACTCTAAAGGACTTATGATGAACATGTTATCCATACCCAGAGACAGAACTGATTAATTCTATATACAGATCAAATCATTCTTTCTTTTTCTATTTATCTTTCTCTTTATTTTAAACAATTTTTCTTGAGAATTTTTATTTTCATTAGGGTGGGAAATCTGTTGTCTTTTACAACTTGACTTTTATGGAAATGTTTTACATAACTTCAGATGTGGTTTCTTAATAGTGGGTAGGGATAAGGGAGAGAACTTAGAATTCAAAGTTCTTAAAAAATCTTAAAAACAAATGTAAAAAAATTGTTTTTGAATTTAACTGGAGGAAATTCATTAATTAATTATTTGAATAAAAAAAATGACAGAAACAGTAGTGTTTTTCCTCTTCCTACTTATGTGGTTTTCATTAAGATTGTCAAAGTATATTATTATATTTATTATCCTCAAAAGATATAAGTAAATATAAATCCAAACTTTAAAAAAAATAAAGAATCCCAGAAAATTTTCCTGGAGTAATAGAACATTAGGGGAAAGGGGAAACAAACAAACAAACAAAAATCCACCAATCACTCCCTCAATGAGATTCCTTGTGGAAAACACATAGGAATATTATTGCCAAATTTCAAAACCCACAAATCAAAGAAAAAATATTGCAAGAAACAAGAAAAAAAATCAATTCAAATATGATGGAGCTACTATTAGAATTATATAAGACTTACTCAGAAGCCACAATAAAAGACTGCAGGTCCTGGAATCATATCTACTGACAATTAAAAGAACTAGGCCTGTGGCCAAAAATATCATACCTAGCAAAATTATCTATAATAATGAACAAGAAAAAAATAGACATTCAACAAACTTGTAGGTTTTAGTGCTTTCTAACAACCAAAACTGAACTTGATAGAAAATTTAACATGTAAGAGCTAATATCAAAGACCAATTTTGAGGAACACAACATAGACACATTGTTTGTCTTCTTAACATAATACATGCATACTATATGTTTAATATTTGCATTAAAAATAGGGTACCTCAAAAGAAAGATTGGAGGAGAGTTAAGGTAACAATAATCACTATGTTATACAAAGGAGGTACAGAGGAAAAGTAGACAGAAAGGCATTAGAGGAGGGAGGAGGGGCTCTTAGTTCTGAAAAACTACTCATATCAGGAATGGGTTAAATAGACAAAACTGCATACATACCATGAAGGGTATAGCACCCTCTAAAATATATAAAGAAATAAGTAAGGAGAGATGAGATGGGTGGACAGGGAATCAAAGAGTATGGGAAGAAGACAAGGAAGGGATCCATGGGTAGGGAAGAGGTTAATTAATAGTAAGGCAAGTTAAGGAGCAGAATTAAAGCAAAGAGTCAGCAGGGATAGGAAAAATATATGTGTGAGTATGTGGTGTGTGTGTCTGTGTGTGTGTATATCTATTTATGTGTGTATAAACTATGTATCTATACATAAATTTATCTTTTCTTAACCATAGCCTGCTTGGAGGTGGTAGAAGAATGAAAGGCAGGGAAGAATAAAGTCAAAAAGTTGTGCAGTGGAGAACAAAACAACAATTTACAAGGAAGCAAAGAAAAGATGGACACTCATGAATATAATTTCTTCTACTAATGTATATATATGATTTCTTGAACTGGTAATTTGTTGTTATATATTTTGAATCCTCCCTGATCTATTGGGGACATGTTCTCTTTTGCTTTGTTTTATTTTGTTTTGTATTCTTTTTCTATTTTTCTTTTTTTCTTATTGTGTTTTTTAAATAAAAAAAAATTTAAAAATATATATTATATCATTGGATCTTCTTAACAACCCTCTGAGGTAAGTGCTGTTATTATCTTTATTGAATAGTTGAGGAAATTGGAACAAATAGATTAAGTGATTTACACCTAGCAGGTAAGTCTTCCTGACTTCAGACCCAGTTCTCTAGAAGTTAAAAATTAAATCAAGGCAGAATTTAATAATCCTTGTTAATTGAATTTGTTGTTTCTGTAAGGATAATGCTTTCATAAGTGACTTAAATGTGCCAAAGGAAAAAATTACAGTATTTCCTTTTAGGCAGAAAGCAAGACTATATGGAAGCTAATACCAGAAAAGGAAAACTTATACTTAAACATAGTTTGATGCATAAGCAAAACAGAGGTCAGATTGAAGATAGGAAAGATCCCATGGCTTATTTTTTTTAATTCTTAATATCTGGTTTTTATATCACTGCCATTTCTGAATATTTCACATGGTTTTTAATAGTTTTAAGTTGTGTCTGGAAATAGGAAGGAAGGAAGGAAAGAAGGAAGGAAGGAAGGAAGGAAGGAAGGAAGGAAGGAAGGAAGGAAGGAAAGAAGGAAAGAAGAAGGAAGGGAGGGAGGGAGGGAAGGAGGAAGGGAGAGAGGAAAGAAAAAAGGGACGGAGGGAGGGAGGAAAGAGAGGGAAGGTGGGAAAGAGAAAGGAGGAAAGAGGGAAGGGAGAAAAAATAGAAGGAAAGGAGGAAGGGAAGGAGGAAAGAAGGAGGGAAAAAGGAAGGAAAGAAGAAAAGAAAGAAGGAAGGAAGGGAATAAAAGAAATGAAGGAAGGGAGTGAGGAAAAGAGGGAAGGAAGGGAGAAAGGAAGGGGAAAAAATAATTTATTAAGTGATTAAGTGCTTACTTTATGCCAGGCACTATATTAAATGCAAACATATAAAGAAAAGCAAAACAGTCCTTTCTCAAGGACATCAGTCTAATAAGGAAGATAACGTGAAAATACTATAATTTGCATTAATATTAATTTTCATTATCTCATCAATATTTTAGAGCAATCTTTCACATGGTTGTTAATAGTTTAAATTTCTTTTGAGAGTTTTCATATCCTTTGACTATTTATTTGACACTAAAAAATGGCTTTGATTACTCTATTTGTGTTAGCTGCTCTCTCAGTAAGTCAATAAATTAATAGACATTAATTAAGCATCAAAAATACAAATGCAAAAAAAATAGTCCATAGCCACAATCAAAATGGGGAAGACAATAATAAAATAAAGCTGAAAAGGTGAAGTAATACCCAATAAAAGAATATGGCTGAAAAATCAGAGAAATCTTATTGTACAGTCAGAAAAGAGATGTTTGTGTGTGTGTGTACAAGATAGATGATATGGGTAGATATAGATAAATAGAAATCTTGACTATCAAACCTTTATTGGATATCATAGGATTCTTAAATGATTATGGATTTAGGTTTTACTAGTCACTGAATCTATCCTCCCATTAAATAAATGAGGAAGTTGAAGTACAGAGAGGTTAAGCAGCTTACCCAGTTTCACAAGTAGCTAAGCATGATTGAAACTCTGATTTTCCTAATGAAGAATAACACCCCATATCCATTATATCACAATGAAAATATTTTTCCCTCAATTGATAGCTTCTCTTCTTGTCCAAGTAACATTCATTAAATTATCTGCTTTATCATTTGTGATTTCCTTTATCCTTTGTTTTATTAAAAACTCTTCCTTAGATCCATGAAAAAATTTTGTAACAATAGTCAGCCTAAGAAAGAGGTGATTCTCTCAAAAATAACATTCTGAAAATATAAATACAAGTAATCCAAATGAGGAAAAAAAATTAGAGCTATATAAAGAAACCAACATCTATGTAAAGATGGGAAACTCACACATTTCAAAAATGCATGCAAAGAAGGTGGAAAACTAAAGAGGTAAAATTATTTGACTGGGGTCACACAAGCTATTAAATGTCTAAGGCTGGATTTGAACTCACATCCTCCAGATTCCAAATCTCATGCTCTATCAAATTAAGCGTCAGCTTGAGCAAAAGCCAGTGTTGAGGGCATGGTTTTGTTTTAGGTTTTTTTGTTTTGTTTTTCTTAGAAATGACATTGGCAGGTTGGAGCATATCCAGAGAAAAGGGAAGAAGGAACCAACATTTATTAAATGAATACTATGTAGGGAGCAGAGCCAAGATGGTGGAGTGGAGACATGGCTTTTTCTGAGCTCCTCCCATGATCGTCACACTAACAGCAAATCCAGCCTTTGAACTGGTTTTGGAGTGACAGAATCCATGAATATTGAGAATGTAATAAATTACCAGCAGAAGATAATTTTGAAGATCTCCAGAAGAGGTCTGTTTCAATCGGGCATGGAGAAAGGCAGGCCAAGCACAAGCAGACTCCAGATGCAGGCAGTGCATAGTCCTAGCGTGTGGTGGGCTCCACAGGCCAGAGAATCTATCATGGGGAATCTATTCTTCCCTGGCTGCAAGCCAGTAGATCAACAGACTAGTTACAAGACCTCTAACACAGATACAAAAAGCAAATAATGAACCCCCAAACTGTCACACTGTTAGATCAAATGGTATACACAGTTTGATAGCCCTTTGGGCATAGTTCCAAATTGCTCTAAAGAATGGTTGAGCTATAAAACCAAGCACACCCTTTGATCTAGCAATACCAGTACTAGGTCTGTATCCAAAGAGATAAAAAAAAAGGAATAGCAACTATATATGCAAAAATATTTTTAAAAGCTCTTTTTTTGGTGTCAAAGATTTAGAAATTGAGGGAATGCCTATCAAGGGATGGCTGAACAAATTGTACTAAGTGGTTGTAATGGAATACTATTATGCTATAAGAAATGAAAAGCAGATGCTCTCAAAAAAAAACTGGAATTACATGAGTTGATGTCTACAAAGTAACAATAATATTATAAAGTGATCAGCTGTGAATGTTTTAGCTATTCTCAGCAATGCAGTGATTTAAGAAATTTGGAAGGACTTTAGAATGAAAAACGATCTCCATCCCCAGAAAAAGAATTGAAGGTATCAATACAGATTGAAGGATACTTTTTTAAACTCTATTTTTATTGAGTTTTTTTTGTCCTATTTTTTTCACAATATGACTAATATGGAAGTGTGTTCTGCATGACTTGCACATGTATTACCTATATTAAATTGCTTGCCTTCTCAATGAAGGAATTGGGGAGGGAGAAAAAATCTGGAACTGAAAGTTTTTAAAATGAATATTAAAAATTTATTTACATGTAACTAAGAAAAATACTTTAAAAAAGAAAATAATAACAGAAAATTGAGACTCTCCATTACAATTAAGGACATTATTTCACTATACAATATGTCCAATTTTCAGAGATTTAATAGTGAATCAAAACATCCATTATCAAAGAATGTGCCCTAAATTTTCCACCATAATGTTGTTCTATCTTTTCTCAGTATTCAGGGTATGACGTATATACCAAATGATTCATGTGTTTATGCAATTTTGCATGCATTTCTGTATTGGAATCATTACAATATATGGCCATTTTCAAATTTATACTGTGATTATACTACCATTTAGATAGATTTTTCCCCTGGATTACCTTTTTCTTTGAAGAAAGAAACAAAGGATTGTATAATATGACTTGCAGAATGGGAGCAAGGAGAGGGTATGATAAGCAGTCAAACCTCAGGCTAGAGCTTTTGAGATCCCTGTTATAACTCTGTGAAGAATTGATAATTCCCTCTTTCTTCTCTATGGAAAACAAAGAGCCAGCCCATGGGGATGTTTTTAGTCCTTCTCTTAAGGATGCTAGAGAGAATTCCTAGACCTTTAAAGCAAGGTCCTCTGCTTTAACTGCCTGAAAGGCTTCCTCCCTATTTAGAGGGTGAGGTCTTCCAGGATACCATCTAAATGTAAATATAGAGCTCAACACAATCTGAAGTGACACCAACACCTCCCTGTCATTGCAGTTCAGTGAATACAAGACAATGGGAAATACAAATATTTCATACAGTTTGGCAGATGTACATCATGTATAGGAAATCTTAGACCATTTTCCCTCCATTGTCTTAAGGCTGAATACATGAAGAGATCCTAAATATATAGAAAAGAATAAGGGGTAGTGAGAAAAAGAGGGAGATAGAAAAAGAGGGAGGGAAAGACAGAGAGACAGAAACAGAGACACAAAGAGTCATAGAGAGACAGAGAGGTCTGCATGTTTCATAATATTTATGCTTTCAATCCTGCAAAATACAGAAAAGAGCTACCTTACTTGTTATTTCATGAAAATACTGACACTGGCTAGAAATGACATCTTCAGCCATATATAAAAAAATGTATGTTTCATTTACTTACTCAAGTACTTGTATCATGTTTGCCTACTTTTATATGCAACATCTAAACATTCCAGAATAATCTGTCACAGGATGTAGACTCTCCAAAAGACTGGATCTATTTAATTTAGTCAAAGTAATTTTCATTATAATCACATATAAGCTTAGTAGTCAAATAATTAAAATTGGATAGCATATTGAAGGTCATCCAGATAACAACTTGATCATTGACAGTCATACATGAGCACATACCTTTCATCAGGTCCCGAATTTAAAACACACCCTGCACAGTTGGAAGACATTTGGAATTCTTTTCAATTTCCCATAAAAGGAAGGTCCCATATCTTTTGTCTTCCTGACCAGTACCTAGTATCAGGTTGTCCTCAACAGTATAAGTGCTTTATGAATGTGCACTTGACTATATCAAGTCAAACTCTCTATCAAAGGTTTGGACAATTAGATATACACATTGTTTAAAATAAGATAGGGTTCAAGAAATACCTCAACACACACACAACAATCAAGTGAACATGCCTAACCAGTTTGGATGCCTACTCATCCTATCCTTCATAAATGACTTAAAAATAAAAATATTAGTGAGTAAAGTTTGGTTTATCTTTTAAATATTTTATGGTTTTCTTTTAATTATCTCAATATTGTAATAACTACCCCTTCCCAAAAAGATAGAGCAGAAAAATATCTAACTCTATGTAAAAGAAAATAAGCAACAGCATACATAAAGTTAGATTGTCCTGTTAGCTTTTTAACATGCACATTAAAAGACTTCGCATGAAAATAACTCAGAAAAATAATTGTTTTTAAAGATAGAAAAAACATTGAACATGAGTGATAACATGTTATGAGCCAGACCTTGAAACAAGGTGATAACTCAATGGAATTGATAGAAACAATGCTAAGTTAACACCTTTGAGAGTTCACACATTAGCTAACACGTTTGGGAGATTTCAGGGTTCAGTAAGAGATATCCAAATTCACACCTCCCATAATCTCACTCTCAGAGGAGGAGTCAATCTTTGAGTTTACACCTCTAAAAGAGCATAAAAAGAGCTTTAGTCAGTCAGTCAGTTAGTCAGTTCAGAAAATTGCCAGGAGTCGGAGTTGAGCTAAAGGCAGAAGCTGGCAGAAGCAAAGGACAAGCTGCAAGAACTCTTGGAATCAAGGAAGAAGAAAATAAACGTTTGGATTTTATCATCTGGCTGTATTTGAGGTGATTATTACTCTGAGCCGAAACTAAGGCTACCTCCAGAAAACCTCCCCAAGAAACCTGCACCCAGAGAACCATAATATATTATAGAAAAAGAAGAGAACACCACAATAACATAAGAAAATAGAGTCACAGCCAAGATTCTTTGCAAATGCCACAAACTAAGTCAAGGCTGTATGAATTACTTAGGGTGAATAAGTATAGAAGAGAAAGGAGAGTAAATAATGGAAGGAGCTCACCATCACCACCTGGTAGCTTTGTTTTTCTAAGTAGACTAGGGTTTAAACTTGTGATTTCATTGGTTTCACTAAGTCCAAATTAAGGAAATTCTCTCTTTTGCAGAAAATCAGCATCTTTTCTAAAGTTTGGTAGTCTTAGAAAGTTGCCTAAGCTACTGAGTAATTCAGTGATTTCTCCAGTCACCAGCCAGTATATATCGTAGGTGAGAACTCAGGTTTTCCTGATTTTGCAGCAAGTATTTTATTCAATGCTATATCAGGCTATTTTTCAAAAAGTCTATAGGAAAGTACTTTCCCTATTTTAATTAATTCATTTTGGTAATAAGGTGGCCATAGGTTCTAGGCTTATTAAGGGATCACAAGTGATGAAAGTACCCTCTAAATTTAGTATTGTGAGGCAAAGTACTAGTGACACCACCCAAGTTAAAGCTCTTTGGGAAAACTCTCCATTGTAACTATACCCTGATAAATAAATAGGAAAAAAACTTAAATCTTAAATTGAGAAATGTTGTGGCTCAATTTTTCATTAGCTCTGGATATCGGCTGAAAGAATGTCAAAGCATTTGAAATAATGCTAGCTTTAGAATTCCAAATTTAAGCTAGAAGCTGTGGTATAAGCTTACAAGGGTCAGAGTAAACAGAGTTCTGTCCATTTTAAGTCATTTCTATCCTCTCGTACTTCCAATCCTACCAAAGAAAACTCCCAAATGAAACTATCAAAATTTATGTATTCTTTCTTGCAGCAATAGGGGCTACAGGTTAGCACTTAACCTTCAACCTAGTTGAGCTAGCAAAGAGTCAACTAGAACTATAGCTGTGCTAACCACTTGGATTCCACTCTCCCATCAGACATCTTTGAGCTACATATAACAACAATTATTGTGTTATCCCCATAGTATTTGACAGGAAGAAGAATGTCACAGAACATGGTGTCATATTATACAGCACTGACAATAATGTGGTTCCCATAAATGAGACATAGCAAATGCCACATAGCAAAAAGGATGCATGGCAACAGAGGTAATAGGCCTAACTACACATTTTCACTGTTTCAACTACCCATAATGCTGACCTGTGCCAACTATTCCACTCACAATAAATCTTACCCCACCCTATGCTGTCTTACTGATCTAATTACATATTTTTTTGGTTTCTCCCCTACACAAAAGGTGAATAATAAACCAGGCTGGCATTAATTAAAATTGTAATTAATGTCTGTGTTCAGATCTTTGAACTCTCTGATTTTGGTGGCATAGTAAGGAGTGTCCTAGATCAAATCACTTCTCCCAAGCTTAGTTTCTTTCTTTCTTTCTTTTTCCTGAGGCAATTGGGGTTAAGTAACTTGCCCAAGGTCACATAGATGTTAAGTGTCTGAGACCAGATTTGAATTTAGTTCCTCCTGACTTCAGGGCTAGTGCTCTTTCCACTGTACCACCTAGCTGCCCCTAAGCCTAGTTCCTTTATGTGCAAAAAGGTAATAATAACACCTACCTCAAAGAACTTGTATAAGGAACAAAGGAGTGAACCAGACATGTTTTACACATTTTGAAAATAGATGCATGTTAGCTATTATTATTATGGCTTGTCCTTCATCTTCATTATTTTCCTCTTTCCTTGCCCCTCAGCAGTATATTTCTTATTTAAGAGTTTTGCTTGTGCATGGATGTATAAGCATTATATTTAAATTTTTTTAGTTTTATTTTTTATTGAAGCATTTTATTTTTTTTTTGGTTTAGTTATTTTTATTTAAAAAGCTTTTTATTTTCAAAACATGTGCATGGATAATTTTCAACATTAACCTTTGCAAAACCTTTTGTTCCAATTTCCCCTCCTTTTCCACCTCTTCCCCAGATGGCAAGTAATCCAATATATGTTAAACATGGCAAAATATATGTTAAATCAAATATATGCATATATTTTATACAGTTATCTTGCTGCACAAGAAAAATCAAATCAAACAGGAAAAATTGAGAAAGAAAATAAAATGCAAGCAAACAACAAAAAGAGTGAAAATGCTATGTTGTAATCCATACTCAGTTCCCACTTTCTTTCTGGGTGTAGATGGCTCACTTCATCACAAGATCATTGGAACAGTTCTGAAACATCTCATTGCTGAAGAGAGTCACATTCATCAGAATCGATCATTATATAATCTTGTTATTGCCATGTACAATGATCTCCTGGTTCTGCTCAATTTACTCAGCATCAGTTCATATAAGTCTCTCCAGGTCTTTCATCTTACTGATCATTTCCTATAGAACAATCATATTCTATAGCATTCATATACAATAACTTATTCAGTCATTCTCCAACTGATGGGCAGCCATTCAATTTCCAGTTTCTTGCCACTACAAAAAATTCTGCCACAAATATTTTTGCACATATAGGTCCCTTTCCCTCTTTTATGATCTCTTTGGGATATAAAGCCAGTAGAAGCACTGCTGAATCAAAGGGAATGAACAGTTTGATAACCCTTTGGGCATAGTTCCAAATTGTTCTCCAGAATGGGTGGATCCATTCACAGTTCCACAATGTATTAGTGTCCCAGTTTTCCCACATCCACACCAACATTCATCAGTATCTTTTACCATCATCTTAGCCAATCTGAAAGGTATCTTAATTTGCATTTCTCTGATTAATAGTGATTTAGTTTACTGGTTTCACTTTCATCTGAAAATTGTCTGTTCATATCCTTTGACTTTGGAGAATGGCTTGAGTTCTTATAAATTTGAGTCAATTCTCTATATGTTTTAGAAATGAGGCCTTTATCAGAACTTTTGAATATAAAAATATTTTCCCAGTTTATTGCTTCCTTTCTGGCATTGTCTGCATTACTTTTGGTTGTACAAAAACTTTTTAACTTAATATAATCAAATTTATCTATTTTGTGTTTAATAATGAGCTCCAGTTCTTCTTTGGTCACAAATTCCTGCCTTATCCACAAATCTGAGAGGTAAATTATCCTGTGTTCTTCTAATTTTCTTATAATGTAACTCTTTATATATAGATCATGAATGCATTTTGACCTTATCTTGCTATATGGTGTTAGATGTAGGCTGATCCCAAGTTTCTGCCATAGTTTCCAATTTCCCCAGCAACTTTTGTCAAATAGTTAATTCTTATCCTAGATTACTATAGTCATCGACTATTTTGTCCTGTGAGCCTAACCTATTTCAGTGATCAACTACTCTATTTCTTAGCCAGTACCAAATGTTTCTGATGACTGAGCAGCACTATATTTTAAATAACATTAGGAGAAACTATTAGATTCTACCTATAATACTGAGTTCCATTTTAGATAGCATATTTTGAGGGACATAAGGCATATCTATAAAAGGATGACTAAGAGGGAATTTTCACCACAGCATGGTAAAAAAAAAAACAAAACAAAACAAAACAAAAAAAAAACTAGTTATTATTTTACTGGAAGATGAAATTATTAAGAAAAGCATTATTATGTTAAAGAAGGAGTAGAGGGGCAGCTAGGTGGTACAGTGGATGGAGCACTAGTCCTGAAGTCAGGAAGACTTAAGGTCAAATCTGGCCTTAGACACTTAATACTTCCTAGCTGTGTGACCCTGGGCAAGTCACTTATCCCCAATTATCTCAGAGAAAAAAAAAAAAAAAGGACTACAGCTTTGCCCTACTCCACAAGGAAGAGAGAACTATTGGTGGAAAGAAATGTCCAACTCAACATAGGAAAGGATTTTTTCAAACTAACAATGGGCCAATCATGGAATAGTGTATGACTTAGAATGTGTAAGTCCATCTAATTCAATCTCCTCATTTTACAAATGAGAAAATAGAGAACCAGAGAAATGAATTAATTTGTACATGGTTAAACTAATTGGATTGCTTGTTATCTGGGGAGTGGGGAAAGGGAGAAAGAAAAAATTTTGGAACAGAAGGTTTTACAAATGTGAATATTGAAAACTATCTTTGCATGTATTTAGAAAAATAAAATACTATTAAAAATTAATTAACAAGCCTTGACACACACATTTGCAAGTAACAAAATCAGGCTTCAAAGTTAGGTCTTCTGATTTCAAATTTAGCATTCTTTTCAAGACATCAAGCTAACTCTTTTTATATAGGGTGGGAAGTTGGATTAAATAACATCAAATATCATTTCTAATTCTAAACTCTATAATTCTTAGAAGGAAAAAAATGATTTGATCACATAAAACAAACAAAATGCAGTCAGTTCTACAAGCAGCTTGCTCCCTTCTAATTATCATGTTGTATAATGATTATGCATATAATTAAATGTGCATGAGATTTTGTTTTATTTTGCAATGGTATTTTATCATATCCATGCTACAGAGATTTGGTTTATTATACAAAATGTATGTACTTGTATATATAGTCTTTTGGCAGTTACAATATTTTCCCCTTCAACAATCATGTCATGCATGTAATATAATTATTATTATTCCCCTTTTACAGAAGAGGAAACTGAAAAGGAATATGACTTTCCATAGTTAACAAAACTGGCAAATATCTAAGCCAAGATTTAGAGCCAGTTCTTATAATTTCAATTCCACTGCTGATAACTGTTCTTCATTCTTTTAGTTATTCAAAAATTTGATGGATCTGAATTTCACCAATGTATGCCTCCTTTCAGCAATGCAGAACATAATCCATCCATGCCTTTCTATCCTACATGATAGTTATTCATATCCTGCATTAAAAAAGGACAATTTAAACCCATCTCAACTTGCCAGGGTCATCCTCGAGTCCTTCCATAGATGCCAAAGGTTCACAAGAGCTACCCATTGATTATCCTAGTTCTCAAAACATAACCCATGTCTTCTGGCCCTACAGATCCTTTCCATAATCAAGTATATTCTTCGGTTGCCGAGTGCCATCTCCTAGCTGTCAGTTATTACTTATGACACTTCCTCTAGAGAGAACTGACTCTACAGAATAGATGCTATAAAAGTTGAGGCACAAGGGTCTTGATCAATATAACCAAGTCTTCGTAGTGGTAATTGCTCACCAAATTGATATGATATTGTTCTTGATGACAACAGTCTGTTCAAGTAGATTATTTGAACCCAGGAACAAATATGGATAAAGGATCTCTAGTCCTGGTCTCATAGTTTGGCTAAAAGAAATGAACACTCTTTTCAAAGTGTACTTATGAAGTATTTTCATATAGGGCTCTTTCTAGAATTAAAAGACCACTAATACAACCAGGGGGGCAAAGCAGAAGAGAATATTCCAAAAAGCTAATTAAAGCACATTTTATTAAATTTGAAATATATACAACACATCTGTGGCTCCACAGAGATAAGAAATGATATAAAAGTATACTTTATGGCATAATTATGAATGTTTGAGGAAAAGTAAAAATGAAGGAAGGTCAATCCACACCTTAAAAATATAAACCACAGAAACCAGAAACATAAAATTATTACTCCACACTCTGAGACTTACTTCATATAGACATAAGATATTTGTTACATACATATGTACACTCATATATAAAATATAGTCATTACTAAAGCTGATCACTGTACAAATATGAAAATAAGTCTTTTATTTTAAACTTTATTTGCAAAAGTAAGGCTGGGAATTGGGTTGATACAAATCACATTAAGTATTAAATGAGAAGAAAAATGCATTTTGTGAAAAAATAAAGTAAAAATGATGGAAAAATGACTCCTTATAAGGCATTTTCCTATTCAAATGCCAGGATTCATGATTTTAAAAAAGGATATAGTATAACATTGATGTGAAGTATACACATTCAGGTATGTATTTGCAAAAAGAACTAAAGAGATAAGGATAAGTTTATTAAGTGCAACTTTATGTCTTATATTTAAAGCCTTGAACAAATATGTCATTAGGTGTAAAAACAACTTAAGTTCATTTACTTCTGGTCAAATCTACATCCTTATACTGATCCCCACATTTGTGGAAACAGGATTGTTGGTAGATTTGTCATATTTCAACAGAATTAACTTCTAGATGTTGTTTCACAATCCGATCATGTTATTAGAATTTTTCATCTAACTCCTCTTTGAATCAAGTTGTTCATTTAGCCCTGTGGCCATATTTTACTTTTGCTAATAATGAATGAGTAAGATGACTTTACAAAAAAACAAGAGAGTAAATATTTCTAATAAATACAATCTTATTTACAGACTATTAGACAAATATGAAGAGACATTCCCTTGGAAATAAATAGGCGCTATAAAATAAGGTGTATTACATCACACAGCTTGGGATGATGAACATCCCAATGATATGCAAAAATTTTAGGTCATTTTATTTACATCACCTGCATTCCATCAGTAGTTCAACATTGTCAAAAATAAGTCATACCATTGGAGGGCAAAAGAATAGCAGCTACATCTTGGCTTGTCTAGACTAGTGAAAAATAAAATCAAAAAAACTAAGACATTTATACATAAATTAAAGACAATATGACACAGATAAGACATCTTATTTGACCAAAAATTTGCTCTTATGCTGATGCACCATTTTCAAAAGTAGACTCATTTCTTAAGAACTAAATCCATAACAGCACATTAAAATTAAAAATAAAAAATAATCTTATACTGCATCAGAGTTAAATCAGAGCTTATTATTATCTCTTAGTTAATATACCAAATTTCTTGTTAATGATAACAGTTTTCTTTTTAATTTTCTCCACAAGCCTTGACTCTACTTAAGTCAAGATCTTTCTATAAATAAGTAAATTCAGCTCTATATAATAAATAACAGATGAAGATCTAGTTTCCCTTTTTTAATATCCAAGTTGAACTCTATAGATAGATGAGTCCTATAAATGTAAGGATTTTTCAAATCAATTGTAAAGAAAATCCTAAAATCACCTTATTCAACCATATTTACCATAAGATTGGATGTGTTTTCTCCACCACACCATGGTTCACATATTGAGAGTTGTCCTATTTCCTCTCATAAACATCAAAAAAAACCCAAAAAACCCGAAAGCTATATTCATTTCTAAAGAAAGGACATGTGCTCTTATGGTTTTCTAGAGTGGAAATGAGAATTATTACAATTCATATATACTCATAATGACAAAAGGATTTTTAGCCACCTCTCTATATTTTAAAATAAGACATACTGTTATGAACCAATTTTAAAACCCTGAAAAAATTTAGATAATATCTTTAAATATCTATTGTATCTAATATGATGAATATAAATAATACTAAAATTGGGGTATTTAAATTTTCATGAGGGATTTTTATGAAACTATTGAAAGTTTCTAATAAGCTAAGTATAAGTTCAATCTACCAACACAGTTTTTTTTTCTATAACACTTTCAATTTTTAAAGTGCAGAGTGACATGTCCAGAAAATCACACTTTTTTTAGAAGTTTGCTATTTGAAATATTTCCCATTAAAAATTTATGATTTTACTTACTATACATAGTATTTTCTAATATAGTAAGGTATTTTTCTTCCTCTACAGAAATAGTTCACATGAATAAAAATGTTTTCTCTTTTTAAAAAAATCCATTGCTTTTTAAAAAAATATTGATATTTCAATTAATAGCATAGCCTGAGACTGATATATCAATCACTTTTAACTTTTAATAAATACTTCTCTTTATTCTTAACAGTGAGAAAATAATACTCTTGCTATATCAAAATAATGAGTTGCTGGAACCCTTTGTAATATAACTAGAAGCTATAATATTTCTAAAGGATATAGGTATGATAAATCTTTCTTTACTTCAAATCATGACATCACAGGTATATGGAGTTGGAGATAATTTAGACCAGCACTGTCATTTCTTTTTTACTAAATGAGGAAACTGAGGCACCAACACATTAAGTAACAGATAAGTGTCTTAAAGGTAGTAGCAGGATCACAAATCTGATTCCCAGACCAGGGTTATTTCCACTACTTCAGCTATTTAAATATGCCAAAATATTGTTGGAAGTGATGGAAAAAATTTTTATATTAAAAATATATTTAAATAATTTCTTTGCTAGTTCTGATAGGAGAGTAATGCTACGTAGTCTTTTCTGAAAAATAGTTAATCTAGTAAAATTGTATTAGAACTTGACTACAGAATGCCTGCTGGCCAAAAAAAACGTAAATAGAAATCAATTTTTGAATTCCCATAATCACATGAGAAAAAGGGGCAGAGTGAGCAGAGGCTCCACAATGAGATGAAATACACCACTGTATAGGACCTATATTATATTCTAGTTGTCAGCTATATATGCCATGCCATTGCTCATGATAACAATGATGTTGAAAAATAAAATTTCTTAGGTCCAAAATTTTCTGATTTAACCATTACAGCAATTCTTCATCTGTGTTGACTTTTTTGCACTTGGACCACTCAAGTTGGTAACTGATTTGCTGTCATCATCATCATCAGCTCTTTTTCTCACTTCCCTTAAAAAAAAATCACAGAAAATCTAAATTAACAGAATTCACTTTTATTTATCTAAGGGTGCAAATAACAATGAAAATCTAATATCCAAAGCAAAGGTAAGTTTATCTGTAATTTAGTGTTTCTTTTATATTTTTTCAAAAGCACTACATAACTTGTAGACTGTACAACATGTTATTTAACATTCATCTTCCAGAATCTCCCTACAAGAGAAATAGTCCCTATGTGCTAATCATACATACATATATGTGTGTATATATATGTGTATATAGATACATTTACATGTATATAAATGAAATGGGTGTATATGCACAATCTAACTCAAAGTCTTTATTTTACAGATGAGAAAGTGTACCCTCTATCTAAAAATAACAGGTTACATTTCAATGGTATATTTAAAGTTTATAAAGTATTTCCCTTTGCAACAATTCTATGAGTATTTAGTGCAAATAGTATTATCCTAATCTCAGAGTTTAAAACATTCATTTATGGCTATACACCTTATTGTATTTCAAACACATGCCTTTTTGATGCCAGTTTCTGAGCCTTTTGGAGCTTCATGACACTAAGTCTCCATCTCCCAGACAATTACCAAATACTACTGCTTCATTTTTTTCTTCTCCTATAAAACCTTTGTCTGTGAAAAACATGGCATTCACCACATCACTTTGCTGCTCAAAAAGTTGCTATAGATTCTTCCATTTCACTCTCTGGGATCTAGCAACTATTTCATATCCTGAGCCCTTAAGACTCTCTCATTAACTTGGACAGACATGTTTATATGACTTCACATTCTACAACTCAAAAAAATCTTCTGTTTTAATTAGACCAGGCTCCTTCCAGTCCTACAAACATAATATGTTCATTCCTCAACTCCTTTACTCATTCTATTTATTATATGGAATGCTTTCACTATCCCTTCTCTCTGGATACCCAAAGCTTTCAAATCTTCTAAGACATAACTTATCCCATACCTCTTCCATAAGCTTTTGCCAACTAGCTTAACTCTCATTATTCTCTATTCTCTGTCATCTTGTGATATTTACAGTATATAATTTCTAACATGTAATCATATATAGATATTGTTTTCCAACTGTTTTACCTTCCTCATTAAAATTTTAAATAAATTATATGTCAATCAATGAAAAAAGCACCTTTAAGTGCTTACTATAACTTAAGCACTATGTCAGGCATTGGAAATACAAAGAAAAATTCACATATTTCCCTGCCCTCAAACAGCTTATATTCTACTAGGAAGATATACAGTTATCCCTTCCACATCACAACTTTCCTCACTGTGGTTCTGATATATTTCAGGTCAGCATAAAAAATTAAATGGGAATTTTTTAGGAGTTTTGCAGAAGTCACAAATGACATGTGAAAGCCAAGAAATGACACAGAGTTTTTGACCAAATACTTAATCCAAATTTTACTGTAAGGTACTGTTAAAACAGCCCATGAAAGTAAAAGAAAAAAATTCTGACACTTCTGATATGAAGGGAGAACAAAAAAATTTTACATATATTTACAGATCTCTATAGTGTCATACCTTTAGCCACCATGTGGAAAGGATAACTCTAAAATGTTCACAAGTGAAAAAATATGGTGTATATGGAAAATAAATACACAGAGATGAGAAGGACAGGAGACTAACAACTGGGAAGATTATGAAATATCACATGCTGAAGCAATTGAGTTGAAAGTAGAAGGGAGTTCCAACTCTTGGAGATAATAAAAGAGTATTCAATGAATGTGATGGCCAAGAAAAAGCATGGAGATAGAAAATGGAATATTATAGAAAACATCAACTGGGCCAGTTTGGCTAAAGTATAAAGTGTGTGAGGGATAGAGACGCATAATTACTCCAGAAAAGAAGACTAGAGCCATATTAGTCAAGTACTTTTACAAAGGAGATTGAGAAGAATTGGTCAAACAGTAAGGAAGACAACCCTGGCAGGGAAATAGATAGTATCTGGGGAAGCTAGGTTATGCAGTTGATAAAGTTCTGGAACTAGCGTCAGGAAGACATCCTTTTGAGTTCAAATTCAGCCTTAGACACTGAATAACTATGGGATCCTAGGCAAATCACTTAATCTTGTTTGTTTCAGTTCTCATCTGTAAAATGTGGTATAGAAGGAAATGGCAAATTTTTCTAATATCTTCATTAAGAAACCTCAAATGAGTTCATGAAGAGTCAAACACTACAGAAAAACAACTCAACAACAAGATAGTATCCACATACTTTAGAGACTTAACTCTTTATCAGTTAAGACTGAGAAAAGGCTACAGAATCAGAAAGAGCAATTTTAGCCTAGCTCAGGAATAGAAAGTATACTAAGAGATGTTACAAAGTGAGGTGAAAAACTGGAAGCAACAAATATAGGTAAGACTTTTTCTCAGAACTTAGCTAAGGAAAAAAAGGAGAACTAGGGGAGAACTATTATGAGTGCACAATCCAATGAATGGTTTTTGTAAAATAGAGATTTGAGTGTGTCGAAGATCATTATATTTCTCTTTGGCATCCAATCAGAACTCAGCATATAATAAATACTTTTTAAATTGAAGGTCACTGTTCACACTTAAAAAAATAGAGATGTGTGACTTTTGCTTTATTTCCCTCAGTACAATTAAATAAAGGTATACTTAATTTTAAAGACACGATATTTTAAAAATTCAAACAAAATAGCTAAATCAGATTATTAGAATATATTTTATAAGAGAATTCCCTTTAAGCTCTATTGCAACATTTAAAAAGATTCAAACTTTAAAATGTTTATTTGTTCATAATCCTTCAAAGAACATATTATAAAAGGCAAAGCCCAAATTTTGAATATTTTACTTATACAAAGATGTAAATATGTAGGATTTGAACACTAGAATTTTCCTAGAATTCTCCACATCCAAATTTCAACAATATTCTGGCAATAACAACATTGCCAGTAAATGAGCTAATGGTTAAGGAAAATGTTCTACCAAACATCTAAAGAAAGACCATTTCTTGGAGATTGTAGTTTTTAGAATATGATGTTTCCAAAAACAAATATTGTAAAATAAATTACAGCTTCAATAAGTCATTCCTGGAGTTTCTTGCAAAACAAATCCAAAATCTCAAATGTTCCAAGGCCTCAATAGCAAACAGATTGTAAAGTAAATTTCATGAAACATCTTGTAAGAATTAGAGTAGTACATTCCATGGCTGTGGAGTTGAAAATTATCTGAATGATTCATTTGGTGGTCCATAAAATGAGAGTTTGTCATAAATTATGAATAGGAACCATCTAAAAACTATAAGTCATTTTCAAACCCAGATTATATCTCTACTTTATGGCACCTGCCTCTTTAAGTCTAGTTATTTTGACAAGCACATGTTTAGGGCACAGATTATCAAGTGGAATCATGCCCAATGTCACTGGTTACTATTGCAGGAGGTTTTTTTTTCCCCTTCACTCCATCTCAACAAAAGAATCCACATAAACATGTTTTAGTATGCAACCAGAACAACTCAGACCGAAGGACTTTAAATCAATAGAATATGAAAATGGTGGGTGGAGGTAGGAAATCTCTAATACATGAATCACAAGTAAGTTTTCTGTCTCTTTGAGTTGTCTAAGAGTTTTAATTGTCAGTGTTATTGTCATTTGGCCATGAAATGATGGAAATAAAAGATGTCTTGTGATACATTAGTTAGCAAAACATCTATGAATACCAGGTGTTTTAAAGCAAATAAATATAAGCTAGTTTCCAAGCTGTAAAAAGTCATTGCAGGAACTGATTAAATATGCTATATCTATTAGTAAATAGCCAAGAAGGAATCGGTCTTTCCTATCTTTATGGTATAAAAGAAAATAAATGCTGTTCTCTGGATGTGACTAGGACACTTTTGGAAGTCTCTTACCTTTAGCAGGATCCCAGAATAAATTTTTGCATATTATTTTACTACTCATTCAATGATCTCTACTGTATTCCTTCAATAAAGTCCTCCTCTGATATGTCATGTTGGCTTGGAAGTGATACTCAAAAATTATGTCAAGGAATTACAAACAGGTCCTAGACCAAACTTGTAAAAGAATTCCTCCACAGGAATAGTCTAAATTCAAATAATATGTCCGTCACAGAGCTGTGAACACTCCAATAAAATAATAAAAAAATTAAAAAGTAACTTGAGAGGGAGGGGTTTTATCTTTTTGAAGTTTTATCCAGGGCAACTAACTCATGGAATTATCTACTAAAACACAGAAAGCTTGCAATTTACTTAAGCAGGAGTCCAAAAAAGCATTAATATTCTTAACTGTTGAGTACCTAAAGTATTAGTATCTAAAGTATTACCTAAAGACATCAACAAAAGTAGACATAAAGCCTTCAGCTATTAAGTGTGTTCTCTAAGACAGTTTCTTCATTTGAGAATTTCCTAGATCATTGGAATCATAATTCCAATTTTTTTCTCCTCTAATTCTGTCACACAATAAAGCACTCTGGAAACTGTCATTTGTTAATTAAGCATAGCCCTAAAGTAAAGTTACTTCTTTCAAATCCTTAAAGCACAATGGTACCAAAATGACTAGAAATAGTAAGCCATTTCTCTAAAGAATAGCTCCAGGATAAACTAGAATCACAGTTGTTTTTTTTCCCCTTGGTGGGATACAGTAAACATTTAATTCCTGCTGACTTGACCTTAGATGTCAGTACAATCCACAGATGAGGAAGCATCCACAGAGATTAAGTGTCCAAGGTCATTCAATTACTTAGTGACAAAGATGGACTAGATCTAAAATCTACATTTCCCATACCACATCATACATTTGTGCCCTAATGTATATAACATAGTACAAAGGAACAATCCATTCTCCATTGAATCAGTGAAGTGTTTTTCCTAAAATGCAGATATTATCATATCACTCCCCTTACCCAATGAACTCCAGTGGTTTCCTATGGTCTTCAGGAGCATATATGCCCTGGCATTCAAAGCCCTTCCTAATCAATCCCTCTCCTACCTTTCCAGGCTTCTTAACCTACTCCCTTGAGAAGTACTCTTCAATGACTGTCTCCTGGTTGTTCTACAACAATATCTTCCATTTCTTAGCTCTGGGGATTTTCTCTGACTATCCCCCTCTCCCATGCCTAGAATACTCTCCCTTCTCCACTTCAACTACTGATATCATTGACTTCATTTGAGTCCAAATTAAAATGCAACCCTGTACAGGAAGGCTTATCTAGCCCATGTCAATTCCAAGGCTTTCACTCTTTTAATCATTCCATATATATCCCATATAAAGTTTGTTTTACATATATATATATATATATATATATAGATATCTATATATCTATATCTATATACATATATGTAGATATTTGCATGTCTCCCCAAAATGTTGTAAACTTTTTGACAGAAGAAACTATCTTTTACATTCTTTTTTAAAATCCCAGAACATATTTAACAGAGTGCCTAACACATATTAGGCATCTAATATTTTTTTTTCTTTTTTATTGTAGTAAGTTTATCAATAAATGTTTATCCAATTGAACTAAAAATGTACTCTCTTTGGGGAGCATGGAATAGTTTACCTGTCAGATCTATGGATAAAGAAAGGATTCATGATCAAATAAAAGAAAGATAGGATTATAGATTGTAAAATGGGAAATTTGATTAAATTAAATTAAAAGGAGTTTCTACAAACAAAATCAGTACATCCAACATTTGAAGAAAAGTAGAGGGTTGGGAGGAGAGAACCTTCGCCATAAATTTCTCTGAATGAAGCTGCATTTCTTAAAAAAAAAAAACTGAAATTGATGAGAATACAAGTTATTCTTCAAGTGATAAATGGTGAAAGGATATAGTGGACAATTCCGGGAGTTAGTTGCCCTAGACAAAACTTAAAATAAAATAAAATGCAGATTTTTGGCAAAAAAAAAAATCAAAGCTATCTATAGTCATAAAAAATGCTCTGTTATTATTAAGTAGAGAAATGCAAATTAAAACAACTATAAAGTATCACCTTACATCTATCAGATTGGCTAATATGACAGAAAAGGAAAACGATTAATGGTGGAGGGGATATGAGAAAATGGGCACAGTAAAACATTAGTGGTGGAGTTGTAAACTAATGCAACTATTCTGAAAAGCAATTTAGAACTCTACTGAAAAGGCAATAAAACTGTCCTTTAACCCAACTTTATCATTAATGGATCTGCATGAGAGTGAGAGTAAAAGAGACGGGGGTAGGGGGAGAGGGAGAGACGGGAGAAAGGGAGGAAGGAAAGGAGAGAAAGAGGGGAGGGAGGGAGAGGATAGAGGGAAGAAGGGAGGGAGAGAGAGGAAAAAAGGAGGGGGTGAGGGGTAGAGGCAGAGAGGAAAGGAGGAAAGGGAGGGGGCAGGAAGGAAAGGTAGAAGGAGAAGGAGGACAGGGAGGGAGGAAATGGAAGCCTAACTCCGAAAAATATCAAATGGCTCAGCTACCCTCTCCAGTCAGTTTTGGTTGTGACTTTTTTTCAAGTCCTCTACTCTTTTCAGGTTTTCCCCTTCATTAACTAGTTATATAGGAGGAAGAAGTTTTATAATCTCTATTCCCCATTTTTACTTTCAGACTCTTTCCCTTTGCTCCTACTCTGGTCTTCTTGATGTTTCTCAAACAAGATACTCCAACTTCTGATTTGAAGAGTTTTCATTGGCTGGACCCCATGCCTAGAATGTTCCCCCCCTCCTCATTTTTACCTCCTGGCTTCCTTCAACCCAAGGTAAAAATGTCATCTTCTGCAGGAAACCTTAATTTTTTAAAGAACCTCCTTAATTTTAGTTCCTTCTTCTGTGCATAATTTCTTATTTAGTCTGCATATAGCTTATTAGTCATAGTTATTTGCATACTTTTTCCCAAAAAATATTGTGATTTCCTAGAGGACAGGAACCACCTTTTGAATTTCTTTGCATCTCCAGTGCTTAGAATTGTGTCTGGCACATAATAGGCCCTTAGTAAGTATTTATTGATAAGTATTTATTGACTTACTTCTGACTGTTCTGTCTTCTTTTAAAGGTTCATTCCATACATCTCTATCACCTTGTACAGATCCTTGTTGTTACAACTGATTAGCCTTCAGGTCACTCCCTTTTCCTTTCTCCAGTTTATTTTTTATATTGATTTCTAATTAAGAAAATCTATTTTTTCTCCCTTCAAACTCTTACTGCATTGGGAAAAAAGGAAAAACACATTCCTTGTAATAAAAATACATATATAAGTAAAATGAATTCCCTTATTAGCTAAGTTCAAAATTTATGTTTTATTCTATACCCTGAATCCATTATCTCTCTGTCACAAGGTAAATGGGATACTTCATCACACATCCTCTGAAAACATGGATGATGCTGCATTATTCAGCATCAGGCTCAGTTTTCTTCTCTTCCCCAAACCCCACCCCCATACCACTCATACTTGATATTTGAATAGACATGCGAGTCTCCCCTTGAACTCCCTGTTCTCAAGGCCTATTACTTTCAATTCCTATCTTTACCACATCTTAGTCAATGACAGGGTAATCATATTTAATTCTATCCATCACCTGTAATTTTCTACTTCCATGACCCTGAACTTTAAAATTACCTACTTTGATAATCATTTCTTATTCTTTCATCTTTCCCTTTTTTCTCACTTTTTCTAAATCTATCATCTTCATCACAATTGTTAGTCCCAATTCCTCTCTTAGATTGACATTCCTGTTCTTTCCTCTCCCTATGGAACCTTAAATCTGTGTTTAACCAATTCAAACCATATACTCTCTTTTTACCAGAGATACTGATCCTCCCTGAAAACCCCATATACTACTAAATAACAAATGTTTATTGACTGGCTATTAAAGAAGATACTGTTTTCTTTAATCTGGTGTAAAAGCTTGTGCTAACAAGGACACATTCTTTCCTTTGCAACAATTTAAGCATCCTCCTTTATTATAATGTTCCCCTATATGTGCAACACTTGCTCTTGACAAAACCTCTTTGCAAGAAACACATCTTTATCTTCTCTTTTTAATCTCTGAAGAGGAGAATGTATCTGAATGTCAATATATTTTGTAACATATATACATGTATATGTGTGTATGAATGTAACATACATATACCATATGTGTATACATTATGTTATGTGTGAGTTTTATCTGTTGATGTCACACACATAAGTCCATCATCTACTCATGGTGTTTGACACACTTTTGAGCAGAAACAAACTGCAATTTACCTGTCTGATTTCATTAGACGTATGTGAGTAGTAACAGAACCCTGAAAATTCTAGCAACATTTCCCTTTCATTTTTAAATTCCTAGAAATAATCACTACACGTGCTACTTCCACATCTACTCAAATGCTTGCAAAGAGGCTTCTGACACCATCCCTTGGCAAAATTGCTTTCTCCAACAAGACTAACAATATCAACTACTTAAAAAATGGCTTTTTTTTTACTCTTCATATTCTTTGACTTTTCCAAAATTTTTATGTTGTTGACAAGCCCCCTTTTTTATATATGCTTCTCTACCTTTGCCTTCTTCTCTGCACTTCTCCCATCCAGTTCTCCTATCTGTTAAATATTAAGGGTTTTTTTCAGTTTCCAAAGCTTTTTGCTTTTCTCTCACTCTCAACATTTCCCTTGGTTACCTCATTGTATCAACATGGTTTCAACTATCTCCACACAGGTAGTCTACATTTAGCTAATGGTAATGTCCCTCCTGAATTTTAATTCTTCATCAGAGATTGTCAGCTAGACATCTCTAATAGGCTCTAATTCCTATCAATACTTCAAATTAAATATATCAATAATAGAAATTTATTTTTCTCTAAAACTTACTACATTTTGTATACATTCTATTTATATATCTACTGTGTTGTCTCTCCCATCAGAATGTAAACTCATAGAGGGCAGGAACTGTTATGCATTGTCTTTGTATTTCCAGCACTTACCATGCTTTTCCCCAAGGAAACCTGGACTCTGCCCCTGTTACCCTGATCTCTGATAGGTGAGCTTTTTATCATAACTGAACAAGAAACAAGCGTCCATTTCATTTCCCAGGCATTCCAAACCATGCCAATTCACACATGCCCCATCCTCTTTGAGTATTATCTTTCTCTATTAGAATGGAAGCTCCTTGAGGACACAGACTGTCTGGATATATATCCCAAATGCTTAGTCTAGTGTCTGGCACATAACAAATACATAATAAATAATTTTCCATACATGTGTAGACCTGGCACATATTTTTATTGGTGCTATTTAGCTCAGTCCTGTCTGACTCTTTATGACCCCAACTGGGTTTTTCTTGGCAAGGGTACTATACTGGTTTGTAATTTCCTTCCTCCAGATTTTACAGATGAGGAAATTGAGGCAAAGAGGGATAAGTGACTTACTTAGGGTTACACAGGCAAGAAGTGTCTGAGACTGCATTTGAACTCAAATCTTCCTGATTCTAGTTCCAACACTCTATCCATTCCACCTAGTTACCTAGTAAACACTTAAAAGATATTGATTGATGGATAGATTGATCTTGAATATCTCCATTTCGTTGAGGCCACTCCCATCCTTCTAACCATCACAGCCTTGACTCTTCAGACTTACTCCATATATCTATAATCAGTTTTTAACCCATCATTTCTATATACATAAAAGCTCCAAATTCCATTCCTCCATATCAGTAGTGAAGATTCTCATCAGCATCTATCTGGCTTACTGCAACAGCCTAATAGTTTATCTCTCTGCTTCAAGACTCCTTTCTCTGATCTATCCTGCATTTAGGTACTAATATAATTTTCCAAAGACAGAGATTTACGCATATCATGATTCTGCTCAAACTGCTTAAGCTAAAGCTTACAGATAAACTCCACCTTTTGGCATTTAGTACCCTTCCCAATCTAGTTCTCCAACTTAGAGCCTCATTGTACATTAATCCCCTTCACACAGGCTATAGTCAAAACTGACCTAATAATTTATTATACTCAATATTCCATTTCTCATTTCTGTGCCAGGACACATTATCCCCAGGCATAGAACACAGTTCTTCCTCACTGCTATCTCCTAGTCTCTTTTAAAGCTTAGCCAGACAACAACTTCTATTGGGACATCCCTAGACTCCCTAGCTACCCCCAAAATTATCTTATATGCTAATGTACTGGTGTTCTATATACATTATTGTGTACTCCTACAGAATATATAACTAGCTAGAATTCACAGTGGATAGAAATGGCCAGATTTGAAATTAAGAATTGAGTTCAAATCTGGCTTCAGATATTTACTAGCTATATGACCTTGGCCAATTCGCTTAACTTGCCTTGGTTTTCTCATCTGTAGTATGAACTGAAGAAGGAAATGACACACTGCTCCAGTATCTTTCCTAAGAAAACTCCAAATGAGGTCATGAAGAGTCAAACGTGTCTGAAACAGCTGAACAACAGTAGAATATATGCTCAACAACAACAACAACAACAACAAAACTCTTTTTTTTGCCTTTGTATAATCATAATTAGTAAAAACTTAAGAAGTAAAAATTTATTGATCGATTCCTTCTACTTGGATCTAGCCAGGTTATTAAAAAAAAAGGAAATTATATTTTTAAAAATGTCATGAGACATAAAATGTCATATTCATCAGATCTTTTAAAACTCAACAGTATCAAAGAGAACTATGTAATCTAGTGGAAATAACATTATTAGGATTGAAGAAACCTAATTTCTAACCCCAATTCTTTCTTTAACAAATAGAAGTCACTAATTCCTTTAGGCCTCAGTTTTCTCATTTTTAAAATGGAGGGAGTAGATTTAGTGATGAAAAAGCTTTCTTCCATGAATCTTTAAAGGTCTGTGACCAGCATTTTAAATAGTAAATACCTAGAATTAAGTGGCTACTTACATTAAATTACCAGCTTAAAATAGGTTAACTTGTTCGAATTGTGAATATATTACCAGCAGAAATTTTTAATCAAAGAAAAGATAATGTCTCTGAAAATCTACAAAGCATCTTCAGTACTGAACTTATATCTTGCTAAGTCTACCATTTAAAAACAATAGTCCTGATCTCATTTTTATCTATATTTTAATTTTAAAATATTTAAATTCTTGAGAGTTGCTCATAGACCAAATTTCCTCTCCATAATGGTTCTCTTCATTAAGTAATGTCTCCCCAAAACTAAGTTGAATTTGATATGGGTAAAAGTATTGAAACTAACAGTTAATCCTGTTATCTCCCCAGATTTTCCAGAAGAATTAAAATGCTTAAACTCAAACCTATTAAATTTAACAATGACACTTTTATTATAACAGATCAAAATTAATATCACTTTCACAGATTAATAATTACTCAGAAACAGTTTTGACAAAGTAGCTTCAAAGTGGCAAATCAGTAAGACAAAATGTGGGGTAACAAAAGGAACATTGGCCTAGAATCTAGCAGACTTAACAATCTAATCCTAACTGGTTAACAATCTGTGTGACTTCAAGCAAATCACTTCTCTGGTGATTTTAATTTCCTCACTGGTAAAATGTGAAATAAGAAAGAACTTTTAAGGGCTTCTCTCCCTCCCCCGATCTAGCATGTTCTCTGAAAACTGCTGTTTTTTTTTTATTTTTGGAATACTAAAATATGTCATAATGGTTGGTTGTATTCATAATGGACTGTTGTATTCAAAATCAGGTTCCTGGAAATGAGTCACAGAAGTCAACAATTAGCTTTACAGTGACATTTTAAAGAAATGTCAACTGTACCTCTGATGCACCTGTTTTGCTTGGCACTGAAAGTTATTTTTTAATGCTACCTATTCTCATGAAATACATGTTTATTTACTCCTTTCCTGCGATCACAAGAGTTTTCTAATTGATATTATAATAGATGGTTTAGGTCAGGAAGTTTGACCTAAATACAGTTAAAAACAAAATCAACCAAGCATTTGTTTTTCAAAAACAAGGTAGATATTTACCGTGCCAGATGAAGAACAGCTTCCACAACATTGGAACCTTCTTTAGCACTTGTTTCACAGAATAAGGCACCATAGGTCTAGAGAGAAGAAATACATTAAACAGTTATATGGAAGGCCATGTCTTTCTAGGAATTTTAGCATTTTAATCAAATAAATGCTTAGAGTAACTAACATTATTTGAATACATAGTCATAACTTTCTTATTTCAGTTTTTAAGAGATGAGTCATAATTTTCCAAAGATTTTCTAAGACTCTGAATGTATGAGAGAAGACACAGTTAATATATGGACTATGTGCTGGAATTAAGTCTGAGTGCTGGAATAAAGTTTGAGAAGAAATAAGTACAAATCCAGACTTAAAAAACTTAACAACCATGTGACCTAAACAAGTTATTTAACTTTACTTGGTCTCAGTTTTCTTCATCTATAAAATGAAGATAATTGTACCTATCTTTTAGGTTATTGTTAAGGATCAACTAAGATTATGAGTGTAAAATGTTTTGCAAACATTAAAATTATATATTTGTTATTATCAATATTAAAACCTTTATTATTGATGATAATGATGTTTACAAGAAACCAATGATCTTTTCTTGGACTTTAAAATTCTCCATCCTAGCATTCTCATATTTGAAACCTCAGGATTACTTCAGACCCATTCTCTTACTGTCATGCCATATACCTCAGCAACTGAGAAGTACACTCAAAAATACTTCCACAACATCTCTTGCATTCATTTCCTCTTCTTAATGCCTACTGTCAAGATGCTATTATATATAGTCTCTCATCTGAATTACTGAAATAGCTTCAACATATTTGTTTACTCTCTCCCCAGCTCTCCCCATACACTCTCCCCAACATCCCTCCTCATTATCAGAAGCAAAACAATATTTCAATAAATAATTAATAAGAATTTATTAGCACCTATGTGCCAGGCACTGTGCTAAGTGCTCTTTCACAGAATCTGGAAGTTTGAAGAGACTGACTTATGCAGGAAAAGAAAAGCCAACAATAGCATGTGACACTGACCATCCAATATCTATCTGTAGACTTCCAAGGAAGGAGAATCCAGCACTTCTGAAAGCAACCCCATTGTACTCTTGTATCCCAATACCTAGTACAGTATCAAGCACACATCAGGTTCTTAATAAGTCCTAATTAGTTGATTAGAATAGCTTTAATTGTTAAGAAGTTTGGTATTTGGTTTTGTTTTTAAATATTACATCAAGCCTCAATTTGCCTCTTAGCAATTTCCATCAATTGTTCCTGGATCTGGAGCCAAAGAGAATGTGACAAAGGTATTTCAGTGATCAATGTCTGTTCTTTGCTCCCCAAGTCCAAGGCAATACATCTCTAAATGTATCTTTCGTAATGCCTCTGCCATAATGAAGTCTGTCAATACCTGAGCCTTATCTTCTGGTCAAATACTATGAGATCTTTCAGCTAAGACTCATTTGACGTGGAATCCAGGTCCTTCCCCATCTGGCAATTTTTATCTGAAAACTCTCTGGCTTACCATTGTCTTAAATTGTGCTACCCAGAACTGAATGCAGTACTCTAGATGAGGTCTGACTGGGACAGAATAGAGCTCTCATGTCTTAATTCCTGGAAGTTTAAGATGGCATTATGCTTTCTTATGCACAGGTCTCATCATATCACTACATTTTTTTTCACTGATTACCTTCTACCTATCAAATAAAGCTTAAATTATTTTCTTATCATTCAGGGTCTTCCACAAACTAGCCTTATCTCATATAACTGTCCTTTAGGTACTCTTTGTTTTGGACAATTTCTCTCTGCTGAGCAAATAGGAGATGTTCTCCTTGTTTTGGTTCATGATGATCCCTTTTCCTGAAATATCAATTATCTGTTTGAGTAGTGCATAAAATATAAAATACTAGACTCAAAATCATGAAGATCCATGTTCAATTCCTTACTCAAATAATTACTAGCTTATAATCTTAGGTAGAATCATTTAATTTCTCTCAGGCCTCAATCTTATCATCTATAAAAAGGGGATAAGAATAGGTGGCCCATGTGGTTGCTGTGGAGTTCAAATCAAATGAGATAGCATACACAAAAGTGTTTTATAGACATAACACTAAAAGTGTTGGCTATCATTACTGATATTGTTGTTGATGTTTTTGTTGATCTGTTGCTGTTGTTGAATTTCAAGGCATTCTTTAAAGCTCAGATCAAATGTTTTCTCTTTGCATAACACCTCTTATTCTGCTTTCCATTTGGCAACACCCTCATCCCAAATAGACTTCTCATACACAGCATTTGGATAATTTTTAGTAGTCTTAAAGACACTTTTTTTGTTGGTGGAGTTCTGATTTCATATCGTTAGCATCAAGCAAAAGGTCTTAGACTAGCTGGTGCTTAATACCTGGTACCCCAAGAACTTGGTACTGTTTTAAGCAATGAACTCCTAAAACTGCACTGACTTTTAAGACAAAACATTTTTAATTCTCCAGCAAACTACATATCACATAAATCTGGGTGGAAGATGATGACTTATGTTTATGTTCCCTGCTTCTCTTCTCCCCTAAATGCTATTTCACTTCAACTCATAGTTTAAAGTACTTTTCTTACCACAATCCTTCTGAGGTAATTAACAGAAGGCTCATTTTATAGGTGAGGAAGCTGAATAAAGCTCATAGAAAGGGAGTTGTCTTATTTAAGGTGCCATGACTAGTACAAAGCAGAGCCACAACTTCAGCCAAGACTTTTAGACTCCATACTGGACTTTCTACAGTGGAGCTCTGGCCCAGCAATAAAACCTCATAGTAGGCAGATATGTAACCAGGAGGAAACAGCTGCTGTCCAGGGACTGACTGCCCTAGGATTTCTTTATTCTTCATAGTTATATCCCCTTATGCATGGCACACAGTACGTGCTTAATAGATGTTTATAAATTACTATTCAGTGAATCTCAGGAGGGCTAAATAAAGAAGGAGCAAGGATTCATTTTTTTGTTCCTTTGAATTATTTCCCTTTATAATTTTCAATCAGACTACTATACTTTCTCCCCCATATAATCTCTCCCTGGACCTTTCCTACTGTTTATGTCCTTCAAGGGTAACTAGGATACAGTGGATAGGCTATCAGGCCTGAAGTGAGAAGGATCTAAGTTCAAATTCAGACTCAGATACTTACTAGCTATGTGATTCTGGGCAAGTCACTTAATTGTTTGTCTCAGTTTCCTCAATTGTACAATGAGCTAGAGAAGGAAATGGTAACCCATTCCAGCATCTTTGCCAATAAAATCTCAAATGGGTCCATGAAGAGTTGGACACAACTAACAAAAAGACAACAATTAATGTTGCTGATTATTGTTTCTATGTTATCACGCAATCTGAATTACTAACTTTTCTTTCTCTCATGCTGAACACATAGGGTGCCATGTGTCTACTATGATTATTGGTCAGGAATTTATCAAGCCACTCAGGTTCTTCATATCCTCATTTGTAAAGTGAATTAAGTGACATGCCAAGGCCACTTCCTCCTTATCACCCTATGATTAAATAGACAAAAGGATACCAAAGAGATCAAGCAATGAACAAGCATTTACTAAGCAAGTACCATGTGCCAGGCACTGTGCACAAAAAGATTCAAACAATTCCTCCTCACAATAAGCTTATGTTCTAATGGATAAGTCTAGAAGACTGATTCAAAACTGCTTTATCTACAAAATAAAGCTCTGCACATAGTGAACAAAACAGAAAGCTTATCAAGAAAGACAGGAAATCTGACTCAAAGTATAGCAGTGTAGATCCATTACAGGCTGAAATGACATCCACATATGTACATACTGATTTCAACATCTTGTTGACACTCGAAGCAGTCACAGTTGTATTCAGTGTGCTTAGGCCATTGTGTGCCTAACCATGACTTAAATGGGTAAGATAATCTATACTTTTGCATCTAGAGTTAAGATCTCTCCTAATTTGTATTCAGCTGTCAATCTTACCATGGCCAGTTTTTCTCCAAAATGTTTTGGCACACACTTCTGTCCCTGGGCCAAAGCTGTTTCCCAAAGATCTGCCTTATTTCCCACCATCATAATTGGAATTGTATCATGGGCTGCATCCTGCAAAAGAGAGAGACAGACAGACAGAGACAGAGACAGAGAAAGAGAGGAAGATCAACAAGAAAAATAGAGAGAAAAAGGAGTCAGAAGATCTGTTTATATACAAACTTCTGCTTTTTAAGTTAATAATAAAGGTGACAGGCATTAGCATAATTGCAGGTTTACAGATTAAAAATCTAACTTCTTATTTTAAACACAAAGGAAACAGAAAGCAAGGACTGAATCAAAGAAGATCCCTTCATTTAAATATTAAATTAGGCTGTGATTCACATTGTAACTACCTGGAACTACAGATTGAAACAATAGTAAGTAGATGGCAACTTCCATTAACAGCCAATACATAATACACAGTCAATCTAGTAATTACCTTGTGACATCAATGGAACTGGAGTTTGATACTTACTACCATCCGGTTCATGGAGGGAGCGGGGAAGAGGAGGAGAGAAAGAAACACAACAAAAAACAGGGGCCTAATAGTCATATTTGTTTTTACATAGAAACCACTATTCAGGGTAATGGGTTGAGATAATGTACAAAAAACTTTTCTTCCAAACCTTAAAGCACTTTATATAACATTTTCTATTATCATACAATCCTCAAATCACAGGACATATGAATTAAATGCATTTACCACTAGTCCCACTTCTATTACAAGCTACGGTTATATATATAGTGTGTTTCAAAAGTCCTGATATAGTTTTAAGCTTTACTAGGTTAGATCTTCACATGTTGTATTATATAGGTGTGCACACACAAATATATTCACTCTCTTTGTCTCTATCTCTGTCTCTGTCTATCTGTCTATTTGTCTTTCTCTCTCTTTCACACACACATACACACACAATTTGGATTTTTTGTGCATGGTTCCTACTAAACTATCCAATGGCAGAAATCATTTAGGGTGCTATGTATCTAGGAAACCAGAGTTAGAAGGGGGCAGGGGTAGTAGTATTGTATCTCTCAAATGTGTCAATCCTCTCTACTTGAAGTCTCTCAATATTTGTCTATAACTTCATTTGGACAATAATATGTAAAAAAAATCTTAAATGGTTTTCCCATTCTATTTCTTTCAAAGACTCACTAATAGATAAATCCTTTTTGTACTAGAATATCCTCACTCTGTGAAATCCCACAAACCCAGAAGTAGTCAACTTCTATCATGTTTAGAACAATCTAAGAATTCTAAACTCAGGTATGTAAGAAAGGAAAACAACATAATAAAGTCATCCCAGCTGGACTGCAGGTTGCATCGAACTGGGTTCATATTTGGTCTTCAGAGTAGGCTGAAGTTCAGTGTAGGGGAATTTGAAATTTCATGCAGTTCAGTACAAGTTTAAATACAGGCCCAAGGCCACAAATCATATACATCATTCAGGAAGCCATAAAGAACAAACAGAAGGCAGAAGATTCCAGATAAGACAACTACCATCACACTTAATCACTATCTCCCTACAGACTGTGATACAAACAGACCCAACCTAAACCTAAGAGCATGAGGAAAAAATGATATCTCTCAACACCAGAACTGCTTCCAGCTAAGGCTCCTACAACCCCCATAGCCATCACTGAAGGAAGAGAACATTGTGGAGAAAGGGCCCAGCTTTCTTATCAACTCCTGCAATTGTTGACCAAATGCCACCAATAAGCTGGTAAGGAAAGGAGCCTTGAAAGTGACAGTACCTCATTTCCCATAAGGCCACCATTCCTACTTCCAGGACAGTCCTCACAGACATCATTTGAGGAATCAACTACTGGAAAAAGCCATCTATACTGACCAACAACCAACTAACTTCAGGCAAGCCAGCCAAATTGAAGCAGTGAGTTGCCCAGAGAGAGAAAGAAGGCAGCAGGTGTCAAGCAAATCAACCCACCACCATCCTGATCATCATCTTCCTTCAGACCCAGACAGAGCCAGCCCAGGACTCTAAACTCAATAGTCTTGAGAATAGCAATGTTTCCAGTGTCTGCAGATATCATTCTGGGAAGCAATATCTAAGGAGATACAATCCAGAAAGTGCTCTTTCAAGGTATTAGTCATGGCTACTGAAGATCCAGGAAAGAAAGATTTTGCCACCAAAATCCTAGACACTATCAAATGGTTCAACACCAGAAATGGATTAATTAATTTAATAGAATTACATTATCAATGGAAATGACATTAAAGAACAGGTATCATTACCATTCACTTTGCACCTGTATCCTAAGGGATCATGGGACCTTTCATTCTTCACTTATAGTTTAAATCTCCTTTATATATGTTTTTTTTCCATTTGAATGTGAGAACCTTGGGAGCTAAGACATTTTTACTTTTACATTTATGTCTCCAAAGTGTAGCAAGCTGTTTTGTACATTGTAAGCACTTAATTAAGGCATCATTTATTCACTTATTCATTCATTCATAATTTCCTATTATTGATAAGAGCCACTATCAAATATGGCCCCAACTAACTTTTATGTTTTATTTTCCACTGATCTATTGAATAAAATCTTTTTCTTTAACAATGATTTACTCATTTCCTTGAAGAGGTTATATTTATCCTTTTCTACAGCTTTGCTCAGTGTACGTTCTATCTTTAATATTCTTACAACCAGCTTTCTAAATCCCAAACAAACTTCAAGGTCTACACCAAATGTTCTCTCTTCTGTCAAGACTTCTGTCACCAACTGGTCCTCTAGGAACCTTTTTTTCTTCTATGAATCTGAAAGATAGATTGGTGTACTGGAAAGAACACTAAACTTGGAATGACTTAAGTCATCCCAAAAATGAGTAAGAAAACATGGGTCCTAATCATAGTACTATCATTTTAATGCTTAAAATCTCTGAACTTTTGTTCTCTTATCTATACAATAAAGATGATACAGATGCCTATACTGCATACTTAAAAGGATTTATTCTGAATATCAACTAAGAATGCATAGAAATCCCTGTATTAATATTAGTTGGCAATGCTATTTGCTATTCCTTTAGTATTTATTGCATTTTTATATTATTTTTTACACAAAAGAATTGTCTTTCTAAATGAAAGATTGTATATGCCTTTTACATCTTTGGATCCCATGTGACTCTCTACCTCAGCTTGGTACTCCATAAATATTTAATTCACTAATAAGTCATCAGATAAATAAATGGTTCCAAAAGCAAATTAGGATCTGAAATTTGATTTAAGATTTTACAACACAAAGGCTACTTCCTATCAACAATAATAAAGCCTACTTTCTATCAACACCCAATGAAGTTCTTATTAATTTATATAGACTAATCAAAAACAATATGTATATTACATTACATTCTTTACCCCTTTTCAGTATATCAACATACCAAATTCTATCTTCACCTAAGTCATTCAGGTTGTATAAAGAAAGAAATAATGCTTTTAAGTTGGGAAATCATAAGACAAAAGTATGGCTCATCAAGTCAATCATTTTTCTGATACATAAATCAGATGTGAGATTGTATATGATTTCATCCCTGGCTACAAATTCAGGCAGTAATCTCTAATCAAAAGTTATCCCCTTTCGATTCTGGTCACAGCCAGGGGAAACAATAGTGCTGCCAATTTGGTAACCTACTTAAAATGTGTAAATATTTAACAATGATGGCAGCTTAGATTCGGGAAACTTCAGCCATTTAGCGTCTGGACTATTTTAAATACTACAGTTGACCTCAACCACTTTGCATGTGTTTAATCACAATCCAAACAACTACTAGGTAAGAAATTTCTTTCACAGTTTTGTTTGCCTTGTGTGGTCCCTCAAGTTATGGCATTTTACTATTTACAACACATTCATAACTTGGTGGGCACATATTATCAATACTTTATCATAACACTATTCTATCCTAATTTATCCAGGCCTTCCTTTTCTATATGACTTTTACCCATGTCTTTCCATGAACATTTAATCTAGAATCTTTCCAATACATGCCTAAGTCTGCCTCTGGGTCTCTCATTACTCACTGAACACAATGAACTCAAGCTATCTATATGCTGTTTCCTATTCTCACTGCGTGACAGGTCTACCTCTTTTTCTGAACATAAATGTACCTGATGACATCTATTATACTACTCCTTGCATATGAATCATTCCAGGTAATATATTGAAGCTTGCTTACAAGAATAATAAGTGTAACTTCCATTGTTCTTTAAGTCACTTGGAAGTTTTATTCTTCTAAGAATATATTTCATAAACCATGGAAGAATAAATATAGGAGACATTAAAATTGGCATTAAAAAGATGACCTTTTGCAAAGGTGGATAATTTCAGGTCCCTTACTGGCATCAATTTCTCAAATATGATCTAGCCTAATATCTTTCTTGTATTCAACTCAGACCATAGCTCACTGATATAAACTGATGTATTTTTTACTATAGACCAAAATTGGCACTAGCGACCAAAAATAATTTCTAATCTACCTTTTGTCTCTGTGTCTTTTATAGGTTGCATTGTCTTGCCTGGGATATACTGCATTCCTCACCTCCCTCTCTGACGTTCTCTGGTTTCCTTCAAAACTCAGCTCAAATCTTAAAGAAAAGAAAGGGACATGTATGTGCAAAAATGTTTGTGGCAGCCCTTTTTGTAGTGCCAAGAAACTGGAAAGTGAGTAGATGCCCATCAATTGGAGAATGGCTGAATAAATTGTGGTATATGAATATTATGGAATATTATTGTTCTGAAAGAAATGACCAGCAGGATGATTTCAGAAAGGCCTGAAGAGATTTACATGAACTGATGCTGAGTGAAATGAGCAAGACCAGGAAATCATTATATACTTCAACAACAATTCTATATGATGTTCAATTCTGATGGATGTGGCTCTCTTCAACAATGAGATAAACCAAATCAGTTCCATTTGTTCAATAATGAAGAGAACCAGCTATACCCAGTGAAAGAACTATAGGGAATGACTATGAATGACAACATAGCATTTCTACTCCCTCTGTTTTTGTCCGCTTGTATTTTTGATTTCCTTCTCAAGTTATTTTTATCTTATTTCTAAGTTTGATTTTTCTTGTGCAGCAAAATAACTGTATGTATATGTATGTATGTATATATATATATGTATATATATATATATATATATTGTATTTAACATGTATTAGTCTACCTGCCATCTAGGGGAAGGGGTGGGAGGAAGGAGGGAAAAAGTTGGAACAGAAGGTTTTGCAATTGTCAATGCTGAAAAATTACCTATGCACATGTTTTGTAAATTAAAAGCTATGATAATTAAAAAAACTCAACTCAAGAACTAGATTCTACATAAGGACTTTCCTAAATCATCTTCACTCTAATTTTCCAGTGGTACTTCTGGGTAATTGTATTTTTTCCACATATATTTTGCTTTTATGTGGACGCATACTTGTCATTTCCCTCAATAATATACAATGGTGATGATTCTTGATGATAGGGGATATTTAATTTTTTTTTCCTTTTTATCCCCAGAATTTATTATAGTCCTCGGCACAAAGCAGATATGTAATAAAAAGCTCATTAATCCACTGGAATCATGAATGGCCAATGTATTCATCATAATATCTACAACTTTTAAAATTGTCTTTACAATATTTTAATTGCATAAATTTCTCTTGGTTCCATTTATTTTATTTTTCATAAGCTTTTAAAAAGTCTTCAGGATTGTTCATTTTTATCATTTTGATGTTCTGTTTCTTTTTTATTTCACTCTATGTCATTTCATATGCCTTTCAATGTCTCTTTGAAATCATCAATTTCCTCACTTCTTAAAGCATATTCGTAGCCTCAATTTATTTAGCCATTCCTTAACTGCTGAGAAACTCCTTAGTTTCTAGGGGGTTTTGCTACTATAAAAAAAAAGCAAGTGCTATAAATACTTTTGGGCATAAAGGACTTTATCATCTTTGCCAATCTAATGGACATGGGATTGAATCTCAGAATTATATTAATTTGCATTTTGCTAGTAGTGGTTTGAAACATTCTTTTAGGTTTCAGCCTTTGAGAAATGCCTGTTCATATACTTTGACCATTTATCAAGAGGTGATTGTTATTCTTATAAATACAAATAAATTATGGAACATAAATAATTATCTTGGAAATAAAGCATTTATCATAGAAATTTACTACATGGATATTTCACAGTTAAATTGTTTCCTTTTTAATCTTAGATTTATTAAATTAGTTTGGGGAAATTTTTTTTATTTTTATGTAATCAAAATTAGACATTTTATCTTCTGTCACCCTCTTTATCTCTTGTTTGGTCTTGAACTTTTCTTCTATCCAAATATCTGAAAATAATGTGCAATTGACTATTAACACAAAGATGATAAATTTACAGTTCAGAATGAGGCAATTTGTGAATGTAGCCAATAGGGTTCATTTTGCTTGATAAAGCAAACTTGTTACAAGGAATTCATTTTTTTCCTCTTCTTTTCAGTGGGGCTACAAAGGAGAGAAACCAGATTTTTAATTTAAAAAAAAAAACTTAAAAAGAGAAGTTGGGTATCTACAGGTAAGAAATGTAGCATATACTTTCAGATGAATTCATTGAATTGTCTAATCATTTAACTTTGTCACAAGACTGTTGGGGGAGGGGGAAATCTGGAAATGATTGTACTGTACAGAAAGATCTATAAAATTTTAATAGCTTACTAATTAAATTGCTTGCTAACATTTAGAATTAAGTTATTACTCACCAATAAGAGCCAATAGTTTAAGACTGTAATTCAGAAGACAGGATCATCAACTATGAGAGGCTGTACAGGTCACAGCTTCATTTCCATCCTCATATACAGAATGGAATTATCAATGCCATTCCCATTTAACTTCAAGATAATAGGAAAATAAAAGGAAAGCAGTTTGAAAGTAAAAGCACCACATCAATTCAAAGAATGATACTATTATTTTCATTGAGTTTTTTTTTTCTTTTTGATATTCCATTGTAACAAAAAGAGATGATTTATGTTCATGGACAAATAAGAGATAGAGAAGATCACAGAAGATAAAATGGATATGTAATATAATTATATTACATATACATGCAGTATAATTATATTATACTATATGTACTATATATTATTAATATGCAATATGTAGTTATATTACATATTATATTAATAATTATATTATGATAATTTATTTTAATTGTGGCTTCCTACCCCCATGTCTGAAATACCTCTCACCAAACTTTACTTTTAATTCCTTTACATTCTTCAATGCTGTTCAATCATGCTTGACTTTTTGTGGTCTCATTTAGGGCTTTATTGGCAAAGATGCTAGGGTTGTTTGCCATTTCCTTGTTCCTCGTTTTACATATGAGGAAAATGGGACATAGAGAGTTAAGTTACTTGTCCAGGATCACATATCTTGTAAGTGTTTGAGGCCAGAACTGAATTCAGGAAGATAAGCCTTCCTGTCTCTAGATCACTTGCTCTATTGTATCATGTAGCTGCTCCCAAGACTCAATCCAAATCCCATCCTCTGGAAAAGGCTTTGTCCAGTCTCTAAAATAACCAGTTCTTTTTCCTCTAAGATTACCATACATCTATTATAGGTTTATAGGTAAATATTCTAACTATCCTGTTATTTACATGTTGTGTTCAAGAACAGGGAATATTTTTGCTTTTCTTTGTATCCCTAGCATTTAGCACAGTACCTGACAAATTTAGTACTTCATAAATGTTTGACTGCCAGCTTTGAAACCTCTACCCACATACCCAAATTCTTTGACATTTATTAAAAACTATAGCATACTTATCATTCAAATAACTTTCATTTTGTTTCATACTGTTTGAACAAAAAATGGGACTTGAAGTATATCTTCTGATATAATTTTAATGGTGTATCTAAACTAGTCATAAAAAGTCATCTCCTTCAAATGCTGGGATTTTTTTTTAATTTTAGAATTAAAAAAATAAGGAAGGAAAAAAATGCCAAGTTTACAAGTTGAAATAGGGATTCTAGTTCACTCAAAAAAATAAAACCACTGAAGACAATTGTTATTCACAAAGATAAAAACAGCTGGAAAGACCAGTGTGTGGCTTAAATATTCTTTCTAAATTGCTGAGAAAAAAGGTAGTCTTTTGGTTTGAGACTTCTATCATAGGTTAACCTAAGACTATTTTTCATAGGTCAACCTAAGACTATTTTTCAAGTATTTTTTTTTCAGACATTCATTCACTAGTCTTAAAGATAACCAATATTTGTAGCCCTTTTCTGATATGGAATTAGCAAGAAATAATATTGAATTCCATCTCTAATCTCACCCTTTTGACATATTGTAAAGGGTGTATATCCTTCAAAACTCAGAATTATTCTCAGAAACTCCCAACATTCTGGTTTATTAAGAATCGTATTGTGGGTAGATCAACCCCAATAAATGTCATTTGAAAGTCCTGATATTCAGATTGATCCTCTATCTCACAAGATCATTTGGTAGCTTTTCATCCATGACATTTTAGGAGAGGAGCCTAATAATTAAATTTCTCAAGGTTTTATCTTTGATGTTGCCTTTTTGTAAATAGGTTTCCATGATATGTTTAATATATATGATATACATCTATTTATTTGTCTCTACTCACATGGTTCTACCATTCCATTTTAGGAACTCATCAGTTGATTGGTTCTGATCGAAATGTTCATAGGAACCACTTGTGCCCAACTTATGGTAGAATGTTCTGAGAGTGTATTGGCTGATCAGTCATAGTCAACATTGTATATCTCAATTCCATCTGCCATTTTGGTACTCTTTGAGAATTAAGGACAACAACCAAGACATTATTACATATTACTGAAATGCCTGGTTCAGTCTTCCTACCTCAAGTTTCTCCTTTTCCTAATCTAACTTACACTCAACTGCCAAAATAATTGTCCTTAAGCTTGAGTCTGACCCTATACTTCCCAGCTTGAAGAAATTCCAGTGGCTTCCTGTAAACTTTAGAATCAAACACTATATTTAGCATTTAAAGCCCCTCATAATTTGGCTCAAATCTACCTTTTTAAGCTTTGTATGTGTGTGTATGTGTATACATACACATATATTCACACACACACGCACACACACACACGTTGTTATTTATCCTTTGTTCTAGAAGACAATCAAAAACATCAGGAGGGTGATGTCTTGATTTGAGTGTGTGTGTGTGTGTGTGTGTGTGTAAAAAAGTTCTACTCAAGCACTATATAATTAAGCCAAACTGGCCTCTTTGCTATTCCTCACCTGTGAAATTTCATCTTCTGTCTATGCTTTTTAACAGAACACCTGGATACCAGAAAGTACTCCCTCCCTACTTCTACTAAAAAAAAATCTTAACTTCCTTCAAAGCTCATCTAAAGCACTATTTCTTAAATTATCACATTCCTAATCCCTTTTAGTGCCTGGTGGTTGCCCTCCCAAAATTACCTTTTGTTTATTTTGTTCTTGCTTACACAGGCTATCCCAATTTAAGCTAATTAAAGCCTAAAACTACACTGAGATTTTTGGGACAGCTTGAATGTACATGATGTCTCTCTGACTACAAGAAGATGGATTTCTTGAGGGCAGACTACTTTTTTAAAACTTTGTATCCACCATATCTAGATGGAGCCTAGGCCACAACAATTATTTGAAAAACATTTGTTGACTGACTCATCTTACCTGGATAGTATCTACCCATTCTCGTACATTTAGGAAACTTTGCTCACAGGTCACATCATATAACAGCAGCACACCATCTGCTTTTCTAAAGTAGGATTTTGCTATACTTCGGAATCTTAAGAGAAAAAAAAATGTATGTAAGCAATGGGTTCTGGTAAGTTAATTGAATGCTCTCATTTCCCACTGACCTGTCTACTTCTTTTATGTCAAAGAAAGTTTTCTTCACTGTACAGTTCTGCACACATATATTGTATCTAGGATATACTATAACATATTTAACATGTATAAGGCTGCCTGCCATCTAGGGGAGGGGGTGGAGGAAAGGAAGGGAAAAGTCAGAACAGAAGTGAGTGCAAGGGACAATGTTGTAAAAATCACCAATGCATATGTTCTGTCAATAAAAAGTTATAATAAGAAAGAAATGTCTCTTCCTCATAGAAATAATTTTTTAAAGCATACAATCTGAAAAATAGCCTCTAGTGCTGTTCTTCTCAATGTCCAAATAAGCCAGGACACAGGTATGGTCATTCTAGTGGAAGTCATAAGTACAACTGTTGTTCTGTCAGAGTTTTAGTACCCTGTACTCCTATGCACTAAACCTGATGCAACAGGAATATAGCAAATGGGTTTGAGACAGAAAAAGTTAGAGGGTGTTAAGGATTAAAAAGAATGAGAAGGTTAGCAAGGGGTGGTAGGGAGAGATAGCTCATAAGTGGCATGTCTTAGATATACTTATATATGTGATGCTGTCAGAATTTCATGCAGATTTGGCACAAGTGACATTTGAAAGACTACCTAAGTTATACATCTTTTAGCTGAAATACTAAAAGGCTCACTTTGTCCTTCAGATAAAACTGATAAATTCTATTCCCAGAGAACTAGACAGGAGAAGGAGCTACTGCCTTTTAGTCAATGGCAATGAACATACAAACAATCCTATAGAAATAGGTCTGTGCTAATCAGAACCTCTGCCCTTGTACAGAGAAGAGCTGAATTTCTTGAAGTGAAGTGAAGTCAGAATCCTCACTGTGTCATGGCAAATACATAATTTTAAATCTTTCACAGGTTAAGAGCTGCCCACATTAGCATTTCATTAAAAAAAAAAAGACACTCTGGAGCCTTCTTAAACAAATAAATTTAAGGGTTGCTAAAAAAAAAAAAAACCTCTTTGCCTACCAGATTAAAAAATGAAGAGGCAGAAGAGTAGAGAAGAAAGAGAAAGGAGGATTGGAACATGAAGAAAACAGTAGTCAGACTTTAAATGAAATTGAAATATATATATATATTATAAGAGAGAGAGAAAGAGCAAACAATCCAGTAAGCATTTGTCATTCCATTATCACATATCTCTATATAACTATGAAGTCTGTGAATAGCACTTGCCTCTCTTGACCAGCTGTATCCCAGAGCTGTAATACTGTAGGTTCTCCATCCACAATAAGTGTCTTCATTTGAAAATCAACTCCTTTAAAAGAAGCATAAGATCCCAGGATAAGAATTCAATATTTCCATTTTTTATTTTAAAGACTACTTCAAGATATGACAGATACCTATATAACACTCCAGCACTGTGTAACAGTAAAATGACAAGTCATTCATAAACACAACTCCATTGACTTAATCACCATGGAATACTTTTGAGGTTTATTTCCAATAGTGATGATGGATAATTAGTGAGCTATACATACATACAGTCTTACCTCATTTCCCATTCTAGTTTAAGACTAATTTGGGCATGGAAATAATCTATGGCCATGGGACAAAAAAAAAATTTTGTTTAGTAAGTTTGGAGTTAGACTTTTAGACTTGTTTCCACTAACAAAGCATACTGCAATGACCAGAATTAAATATCAAAATAGCATTAAGAATTAAATTTTTTAATTAATTAATTAAATTTTATTTTTTTATTTTCCCTCTCCTCTACATTTTATTATTATTATAACTTTTTATTGACAGAACCCATGCCTGGGTAATTTTTTTTTACAACATTATCCCTTGCACTCACTTCTGTTCCGACTTTTCCCCTCTCTCCCTTGCCCCCTTCCCCCAGAGGGCAAGCAATCCTATACATGTTAAATATGTCACAGTATATTCTAGATATAATATATGTATACAGAACCAAACAGTTCTCTTGTTGCACAGAAAGAATTGGATTCAGAAGGTAAAAATAACCCAGAAAGAAAAACAAAAATACAAACAGTTTACATTCATTTCCCAGTGTTCTTTCTTTGGGTATAACTGCTTCTGTCCATCCTTGATCAATTGAAACTGAGTTAAATCTCTTTGTTGAAAAAATCCACTTCCACCAGAATACATTCTCATACAGTATTGCTGTTGAGGTACATAATGATCTCCTAGTTCTGCTCATTTCACTTAACATCAGTTCATGTAAGTCTCACCAAGCCTCTCTGTATTCATCCTGTTGGTCATTTCTTACTGAACAATAATATTCCATAACATTCATATACCAAATTTACCTAACCATTCTCCAATTGATGGGCATCCATTCATTTTCCAGTTTCTAGCCACTACAAACAGGGCTGCCACAAACATTTTGGCACATACAGGTCCCTTTCCCTTCTTTAGTATCTCTTTGGGGTATAAGACCATTAGAAACACTGCTGGATCAAAGGAAGAATTAAATTTAAATGTCATTTTAACCTTGTGCACTGGAAGAAACAATTTATATTATCCTGTCAAATAAAATATAAATAGATTGATAGACAAAGTCAGAAAGAGGGACAAATTTAGAAGAAAAAAAGCTCAGTCTGGGACATACAGAATTTGAGGAAATAGTGGAACTATTTTACAGTCATTTAAAGGTGAAAGTATGGAGCTAAAAGTGAAGGGCTAATAAGTTTGGGAGTCATCTGTACATAAATAATAGTTAAAGTCATGATAATGTAGAAGATGGCTGAGTATCAGTAGAGACATAGAAAAAAGAAAGAATATTTATGTTAGAAAAATGATAAAACCAATGAACCGAAAGAGGTGGAGACAAAAAGAAAATGAGAAGATGTCAAGAGTGAAGAAAGTATTTAGAAGATAGAACAGAGCAAAACCATGAAATGCCACAGAGAGGTTATGATGAAAGCCTTAGGATACAATTGAATTTGGTGACACTGAGAAGAACAATTTTAAAATTTAATAACAGATATTGTAAAAGACCAATTATAAAAGGTTAGGCAGAGAGTGATCAGGGGAAGCATAAAACAGAAAAGTTTTTGAAGAAGTTTAACAAAAGAGACAAGGAAAGAGAGAAGGAATAATAGCGAGATGAGTTAGGATTAGAAAACCTAATCAAATTTGTAAGCATGTAGCCTGAGAGGGATTGTGGAATAATAGATTTTTAGCTGGAAAATACTTTTGAAACCAAAAATTTCACATAGATAATGACTCTAAATCCATTGTTCTATTTTGGTATTGGAGCAAGGATCCAAGGAAAGCAGGATAGAACAGGATTCAAGGTTCTAATAGAGTAACCAACTTCATGGAACGGGGGATAATTCTTTGATGACCAGAAAGACAAGGGGTTATGATGCTAAGAAATTTTGAGGAATATGGAAGGACCTAAGGAAAAGTATCAATCTTCAAAAAGAAGGTGACAACTGATGAATTGCAATTAATTGAACATGCAGACATGCAGAAGTTTGGCTGAGACCAGAGAAATGAGAGAAAGGCTTGGAACAGTCAGTGGCAAATTGGATATTGAGTTTGTAAGAGCAGGGTATGATGAATAGTGAATAGCAGAAGTCTTACTAATGACACCAAAATTAATAATAGGTACAATCCATAGCAACACAAAAGTCCAGAAATAAAACTGGAAAAAGTATATATTAAGGGTTACCCAGAAAGGATCTCAGATGATGTGGCAAGTCAGATAGTAAGAAAGGAAGACAGAAACAAAATAAATGTTAATGAGTCCAACTGTGTAGTTAGTGTTGGATAAATGAAATGAAAGCAGACTGGGAGAACAGAGACCAATCAAGAGAATAAAGACCATCATTAGAAAAAACAATAGGCTACAAAATGAGAATCAGAAGAATAGGAAGCTGAGGTCAGGGAATAGAATTTTAAAGTTCAGGATGTTGAAGATACATTTCTGAGAAGTAATGAGGACCAATACATGATAGTGATAACATATACCGGAAGTACAATATACAAGGTCATTGTAATGGAGAAGATTAAAAAAAATTTTGTTTGGGGATATTAGAATATTTCAATATGAGAATATTAGATATTTCAATATGAATTCTAACGTCCTTCAAGCCTACTGCCAGGGAGTGGAGTACAGAGAAAGATCATAGGCCAGGAACTGAATTTATTGTGAAATATGGGGGAGTAACCAAGAAGTCTTTAGAAAAAGGAGTATAGCTGGGTAAAAGGTTACAGATGGTTGAAGAATGGAGGGAAAAGATAGTCTGAAAGTGATAGTGAACAGTAGAAAGTATGAAAACCCATTCTCTCTTCTGGCCATATGGATCTCTTGAGCTTTGGAGTTGAGCTTCAATAAGCTAAGCCAATGGGATATCTGCACTAAGTTTGGAATTAATAAGGTTCAATCTCAAGAAGAAGGGGTTGACCAGGTTATCAAAGAAGAATGAACAAGCCCAGGTAAAATCAAAGCAAATCAAAGCTCCCATATTATTTAGAAATGGACTGGGGTGTGAATCATCCCTGTATTTTCAGCCTGGGTGAAATAGAAACCCAATCTTAAAAAGAGAAATAAAAGAGAAGCATTTTATAAGGTAGAGGAATTTTTGGAGAACAGAAAGTGATTCCAAGGATTTCCTAATGCGTTAAAGTATTTTGTGTATGTGTGATTCCCCAAGAGAAGTTAGACAATAGGAGAAGGAAAGCATTCTTTTTCTTCAACAGTTAAAATAGGAAATATACCTAGAGTGGCCCCGGTGTTTCCTCGAAATTCATTCTTACAAAGCCTCATAAGAAAACTAGACTTCCCCACAGCAGCATCTCCAGCAAGAACAATTTTATATGCCTTTTCTGAGCTAGGATATTTATGGCTGTCATCAGCCAAGTTTGCCTAAAAGAAAAATCAGAATGAGAAAAATTTAATTATTTTTCCCCCTTACCTTTCTAGTTTGTATCAGGATATAGAAAATTACCAGAGGGCATAAAAAAAAGATATCCCACAAAAACAATATCTACCTGCGGTGAGAGAGCTGATATGGGCTTTCTTACAGAAGTACCAAAGTTCCCTTCAGCAACAGATTCTGAGGATTTCCAATCTAGTATTGTACTGTTATTGTCAGAACCATAAGCCTCTTCATCTCGTATCTCTGGAACCTGTCACCAAAATTAATGTTATTTTTAAAAAATAAAAAGACATATTTAAACAAAAAGATATATCATACAAACTACATTGGATGCCATCAATCAGCATTCTAATGAAGAAGATAAGGATCCTCAGTTGTGCCAATTCAATAAGGAAGACCTTCTGAAGTCAGGGTAGAAAAACTATATTGTTTTATTGATTCTGTTTAACATTTATAACTTCATTAAAAATCCTTTCGGTTTGAGTGAACTCGAGGCTAGTTAATTTCAAACAGGGGGTTAATTTTTCTTTTCATCAAAGGTCTTAGAAGATCAATGATTTCCAGGACTTACATCTGTATCAGACGCATCACCCCCAAAGCTCTCCTGTGTGCACTGTGACCTTTGAAAACTCCTTTGATGCTTGTCTTCCACCTCAAAATCATATTCATTAGCATCTCTCAAAGTCGACAAACCACTGTCAAAGCAGCTCTCAGGCAGGCTATCAACCTCACAGCTTATCCTTTGCATTGGATCGCAAAGCGCTAATGAATCACAATCCTCATCCACGTAGGAAGAACGTGATGACCTGATGATAAATAGGAAAGAGGATAAGTGGTATAATGAGGAGTTCAGAATGCTCAAAACAGATTAAGCAGTACCAAGAGTAATTTCAGGTTTGGAGATATAACTTCCCCTCTCCCTATTTTTCTTTTACAAAATAAGTTTTATTTTTTTAATAGCTTTTTATTTACAAGTTATATGCATGAGTAATTTTACAGCATTGATAATTGCCAAACCTTTTGTTCCAATTTTTCCCCTCTTTCCCCCTCCCCCCTCCCCTATATGGCAGGATGATCAATACATGTTAAATATGTTAAAGTATAAATTAAATACAAAATAAGTATACATCAAAATAAGTTTTCTTGATGCTTTTTCTTGGTGGTGGTGTTTTTTAGATCACTGTTGTTTCTGGGAACACTTCCTGCCCACCTCACCCCATTTCTACCACATACATTGAACTCCACTTTTTAAAAAAAGAACAATTTTTAAAATTTAAAACAAATACAAAAGTAGCCTTTTTTTTTTTGAAGTGGCAAGGAACTGGAAACTGAGTGGTTGCCCATCAGGTGGGGAATGGCTGATTTAGTTATGGTATATGAATGTCATGGAAAATTATTGTTCTATAAGAAACAATCAGGAGGATGATTTCAGCAAATTCTGTAAAGACTTACATGAACTGATACTAAGTGAAATGAGTAGAACCAAGAGAACACTGTACACAGTAGTAACAAGAGTATATGATGATCAAATGTGATGGATTTGCCTCTTTCAACAATGAGGTGATTCTGGGCAATTCTAAAAGCGTTGTGATAGGAAGAGCAATCTGCATTTAGAGAGAGGACTATAGAGACTAATGTGGATCACAACATAGTATTTTCACTTTTTTGTTGTTTGCTTGCTTGTTTATTTTTCTCATTTTTCCCCTTTTGATCTGACTTTTCTTATGCAGCATGATAAATATAGAAATATGTTTAGAAGAAATGCACTTTTAACCAAATTGTATTAGTTGCTGTCTGGGAGGTGGGATTTGTAATACAAGGTTTTGCAAGAGTGAATGTTGAAAATCCTCTTTGTATTTATTTTGAAAAATAAAAAGCTATTATTATAAAAATGAAAAAGAAAAAGAAAAAACACTGTCATGTGCACAGAATATATGAGAATTCAAAATACCTAACAAATTTCCATTTTAAGAAAGCATATATAATAATAAAACACATTGTATTCAAAACAGTCCATCTTTGCTTTCTTTTAGGTTTGGTTTTGTTCTCTGCTGTGCATTTTTTACTTTATTCATTTTGCCCCTTTTCTTCCCCCCAAACTTTTCCAAGCAGGCTATAATTAAGCATGAATATATTTATGTCTACAAAAAAGAAGACTCATTAAGCAAAAATATGGAATAGGGTAACCACTTCTGACATCAAAAATATATATAGCATTCTGTTCTATTCTTTCTGTCAAAAGAATCATCAAACATTTATTTAGTTCCTACTATGCTCTAAGTACAGAAACTTGGTTTCAGAGAGCAAATAATGAAGCATCTCTACTCTCAGCATTTAGCACTCTAAGTACAGTGCTAAATGCTGAGAGATGCTTCATTATTTGCTCTCTGAAACCAAGTTTTCAGTTGCTCAGTTAAGCTTGCTTTAGTGATCTTTCTATTTACCTCTCTGCCTTCACTATAGTTGGTGCTTAATAAATGCTTGTTGGATTGACTTGGCTTTTCAAGATTCCAGTGTTGCAGTGCTGGTCTTGGATCCCAAGTCTGATGTTCTTTTCAAAACAGCATGTTATCTCTCAATGAAACATCTGATTCAGGAACATTGAGATCATACTAAGCATGTAATTATACAGAAAGCCGTGAAAATCAGAACTTGCCATACAAACTCTAAACCTAAAAGGAATGCCAGATGATTTAATTAATGTCTTTTTTGCTGCTCTTCACAACTATTTTCCTTTCATCTAATTTTCCTGTCAGTCTGAGTTTAGAGGGAAAGTGAATCAAATAAAAACTGTTACCTTCTCCATTTCTTACTACCCCTATAATTTATGGAAAACAGAAATTGAGAGGAAACCATTTATGTGCTAGGTACTATGTTAAGAGTTTGACAAATATTATCTCAAGTGATCTTCACAATGAGCTCTTCTTATACCCATTTTATAGAAGAAGAAAGTGAAGAAGACAGAGGTTAAATGATTTGACCCGAAGACATATAGCTGGTAGATGTATAAGGCCAAATTTGAACTTAGTTATTCCAGACTCCAGGCCCAGAGCCCTATTAGTTAAGTCACCTAGCTACCTAGTAGAAGTTATCTTGGGGTAGAGAGAAAGGCCAGAAAAAAATGACAAAGATGCAAAAAAATTTTGTGAAGAGAAATCACTTTTTGTGAACCTAATGAATTTTTTAAAGCTACCTGGAAAGGTGATTTGGGAAATGACATCCTATCTAAATATGAAGTATAACTAAACCAACTGATTTTTAATGTGGTCAACATTTACTCCAGTGTTAAAGTTCAGTTTGAAATCTTTTTCTATCCAAAGTTTTCAATAACTGATGAATCCAGTGATGATATAGTTATCAAATGTGTGGATGGCACAAAATTAAAGAGATAAACCTATCAGCTAATGGACATACACATATGTATATGGAGAGAGAGAGAGATTATGGAAACATTCTATAATTTCAGGTGACAAAAAAATTTTTGTTCTAACTCCAGTTATGATTTCATTGGTATAGCAAGATCCTGATGAGAAAACTCCTTCTCAACAGTGTAGATCAGCACTTGCTTCTCTGAACTTTATAGTCTCAGTCTTGCCCAAGAGGAATGACAGCTGAAATGTCTTTCCCAGAGTAACATAGACAATAAGTTTCAGAAGCAAGACCTGAACCCAGGTCTATCTGAGCTCTATTGATCTCCTAAATCAATATCCACTTTCACTCTGTCTCCCTCAAATTAAATTTAATAGGAAAAAATACAAAGTTCTGGCTTTGATTCCTATCCTCTCTTACAAACAGAGAGAAAGGGGGCAAGGGAATTTGTGGCTAGAAAATAGCTAATTTAATTCCCCTCCCAAAATAGCTGTAGGGAATTTTTAGAGAACAAAGTCACTATGATTCCTCAATATGATGCATCCAATCAAAAAAGAAATAGTAACTTCATTGAATTTACGATACAATCAATCTAAGTATGTCCTTCAACATGTGATAAGAACACATATTCTTATCTTGTACAATTCTTGCCCATAACCTTCTATACAACTTTCATGGCGGACCTACCCTATGTGATGAAAGTCTTCATTTTATAGAAAAGTCAACTACATGAGCCTGTCCATTACATTCACATACTGTAATTTTCATGAAAGATATCCTGAAGCTGTGAGAAATTCTAATCATAAAGATGTACTTTTAAGAGAGTAGCTGATTATGGACCAATAGTACCTGGTATCTTCTTGCTTGCATTTTGGAGAGTAAAATTACCATATGAAATTTGTTTTCCTAATCCTTTGCCTTCTTCTCCTTATTGACATATTATGAAAACTAAATTTTCAGAAGTTTTTGTCTTTCAGAATTGTGAACAATTCCCATAGATTTGGGATGGAAAATGTCATCCACATCCAGAGAGATATCTATGGAGACTGCATGTGGATTGAAACATGGTATTTTCCCCTTTTTATGTTGTTGTTTGTTTTCTTTTCTCATGTTTTTTTTTCCTTCTGATCTGAGTTTTCTTGCACAACATGACAAATATGGAAGTATGTTTAAATGAATTGTATCAGATTGCATGCTGTCTTGGGGAGAAGAGAGGGAAGAGAGAGGGAAGGAATGGAGGATAAAAAATTTGGTGCACAAAGTTTAAAAAAAATGAGTGTTGAAAACTATCTTTACATATATTTGGAAAAATAAAATAGTATTTTAAAAATCCTACAAAATTGTGTCACCTCTAAAAATTTCTATATATTTAAAATAATGAAATGAGAAAATTGTAGAAACACTTAGAAATCTCTTTTCCATCTAGTTATCTTCTTTACAGCTTCATCTACAAAGTAACTTGGATTCTCCTCTTAGGTTAATATCCCTGTCCTCTACTCCTAAAAATGGATCAGATATAGCTTAGTGGTGAGAGTATTGGACTTGGAGTTAGAAATACTGGGTCCCGGTTATGACTTTTATTAGTTTGTATGACCATAGACAAGTTACTTACTATTACTTATCCTACTTTTTACCCATAAAAAGAAGAATTAATATCTACAGTACCCAACCATAGTTTTCAAATGAGATAATCACCTGAAAATCCCTGTAATCTGGTTTCTACTTATAGTAAACATTTCAGTTCTCAAAGTTTACCAGGGACTGTCTAATAAGAGATTCAATGGTCTTTATTCAGTTATATTTTTTCTCAACCTTTTTACAAGTCTGAATACTTCCTCAACCATCTTATTGGCTACTTTCATGTGGCTTTTGTGACACTGTATTCCCCTGTTCTTCCTTCTACCTCACTGCCTTCTCTTTCTACTGGCTCCTCAAAACTGTTTTGAACTCTATAAATGCAGGAACTCTCCAAAGGAATGTCACAGAAACCTATCTTTTATAAATATTCTATCCCTTGACAATCTCATTTACTTCCAACTTCATTTAAATGAGGGAAGCTAACTGACATAGTAGATAGAATGCTGGCCTTGAAGTCAGGAAGAGTTGCTTCATACACTTACTAGTTTTGTGACCCTGGGCAATTCATTTAAACTCCATTTGTTTTAGTTTTCCTCATCTGTAAAAAGGGGATAATAATAGCACCTACCTTGCAAGTATTGTTGCAAGTATTACATGAGATAATAAGATAAATCATAGTGCTTGGCACAGAGTGTTATTTAAATTTTAGCTATTTGCTATTATTGTAACATGTTATTATTATTTTCATTGTTAAATCCTTTTCTATATATGTTCTTCCAGATGGTCATAGAGACCCCTTCCCGAATGTCAGATGTTATTATTTTGGTAAAACCAAGGTTTCCAGTTCTGATCTAAGGACCTTACAACTCTAATGTAATATAACTCACTGCCCCCTCAAATTTAACAGATCTAAAAATAAGTTCAGTCCATCTCTTCCTCTATATCTGTTTTCTGCTTCTACTATTTATGCCTTTGATATTTTATCCATGTTCCCATGTTTGGATTGCTAGTTTTATCAATGATTCTCTCATTTCTCAATTCTCTTATCTGTTGAAGTCCTAAGTTTAATCAGTTCTATATCTTCAACATCTCTGGAATCCATCTTCTATTCTCTATTCCTACTACTACCACCCTAGTATAGGTCATCACATTAGTTATGTACAAGATTCTTTTGTCTTTGTAGGTAATTCCTCTTCTACTTTCTCCTTCCTTTCACTACACTCCCCCATCTATCATGTTAGTGCCAGAGTAATTACTTACATATAGATTTCATCATGTTCCTTCTTTGCTCAAATATTTTCAGCATCTCCCTTTTGGCAATCTTCCTAACATTCAGGGATGCCCTTCTTTCCTCCACTGAATTTTTATTCTTCCTTTTAAAGACTAAATTAAATGCTACATCTTCCAGGAATTCTTTCCTAATATTCCTATACTCTTCTCTCACCATTAATAACAATATACTCTCTCAGACCTCTCAAAGACCTTTTTCTTTCATAATTGTATGCATTATGGTTATTCGCCTAATATCTTCTATTACAGTCTAGTCTCTCTATAAGCAGAAGCTATGTCCTTGATGAACTTGACTTCTTCTCAGTACTTAGTACTATGTTCTCTAAATAATAGGTACTTAACAAATATTAATTATTTTGCTCTCTCTGTCTGTTCATCTGTCTATCTGTCTCTCTGTCTGTCTGTCTCTTATACACACACACACATACACACACACACACACACAAACACACATAAGCAAACAAACATTTGAATAAGTATTCCCCTCTAAACATTTTAGAAGAGAAAAAATTCTCTCCCAAGTTGAAGGGTATACATAGAAAAGTGATTAGAATGGCAAAGGGATTTTACGCTCCTGATATGACACCAAGGCACATATAGAACCATGTCCTCAAAAAACATTCTAGAAGTGGAAAATAGATACATTGTTCTCTATATTTAACAGGATTCCACATGAAAAGGAATTAAAAATTGAAGCAGTAATGGAAATCATTTTTTCTTTTCAAATTCCAGTAGGAATTCAAAGTAATATTTAATTCTCAAAATACCAGAGATACAATGTCAATTATTCACAAATTTTAAACTATTTTGTTTCATTATTTGATTAGAGATAAAAGCATCTCTAGACCACCTAGAAGGTTGAATAGCTAAAATGAAAGATAAATTTAAAATCCCTAGGAAGAATGCTATCAGAAACCATCTCTCTTGGCTTAAAACATATGAGAGCTAAAATTTTTTAAATTGGAGATTAAAATAAGAGCTTCAATATCATAAACTAAATATGCCAAGTGCCGAGGCTATTATCATACTGTTGTCATGTAACTGATCTGTAGGAACATTCAATCTATTCTTTCTGTAGATGGATTATAATACTGCTGGTATCCATACACCTTTTCTCGCTACATTCTAAGTAATCATCACATCAAACAATAATGCTCAAAGAACAAAAAAAAAAATTTTTCTCTCCATTTATCACTTACAAAAAAATGAACACAAATTGTTTTGGAAGGTTCAAACTTTAAAACTACAAATTTAAAAAGCTTAATTTATTTTCTTTCTATACCATTACTATTTAAGTTAGATGAGTCATTAGTTAAGCCAGTATGAAAAAAGGAAGAGGGGAATGAGTGTTGGAAGGGAAGGAGAGAGGGCAGGGAAAGAAAATAGCCAGAGAAGTCTTGCTGTATAGTTTTCTCTTCTGCAAAATGGGAAGTGTAACCATCCATGGTTGATTTTTGTCTTTCATGCTCAAAGAGGACCAAAATGAAATTACTATGTCAGGGTCAAGGTATATTGTGTCCAACTGTGGCTAATTAAACTAATATGAACTCAGAAGCTCTGCCACATGTCAAGCACAAATAAATCATATGAACATTTACAGTGGAGGTGTCCCTAAATTTGTACATCTCATGTTTCTTTTGAGCTACCACAGTTCTGCTTTGATCCTATTTCAGAAGCTTGGTGAGACAATTAGGTAATAGATGTGAAATACTTTAAACATTTCAAAGTTCTATATAAAGTCTAACTTGTATTAGCAGGAGATGGTATGTTGTAGTATGGGGATGTCAAACTCATGGCCCTTGTAAAAACCAGATTAAAATATAATTGGAAAGTGTTTAACAAAATAACAAGAAATATGATACAACACAGGTAATGTTCAGTTGTGTTTTTCTAAGTCAATTCATGGCCCACAGAGATCCATTTCTAATTGAGTTTAACATTACTACTGTAGTGGGCTAAAAGTTAGTTTTAGAATTAGGCAGAACTGAATTCAAGTCCTGACACATGCTAGTTTTGTGACCATGGGTAAATCACTTAATCATTTGGGAATCTCTCCAAGACTTAAAGTTAGGTCTACATCAAAGAAACTATTTCCACATGAGGATTTATCCAAACTAAGGAAATCAGAAGGCCAGACCCTCACCCCCAAATTTAATGTTATATACTCAACAAATCAATAAATGTTAAAAATATCAATAAATACATTAGTCAGAAATCTTTCAAAGGACAAAAAGAAATCCCAAATGCTTTCGGTTACTGTGCTTGTTACTTGTTACTTGTTAATGGCCAGTTTTAAGAAATGAGCCAGGTAAAATCTGAAGTTCTAGCCAAAATAATATTATCTTATTTTCATGGGATATGATGAAGAAAGACTAATAAAAATATTATCCTTCTATTTCTTACAAGAAATATTTTGCTTCTTTATGAAATTAGATACAAAATTCAAATGTAAAGATAGTATGTTAACCTACCGGTCATACCGCAAATTCTGAGGTGAATGGTTGCCATTAAATTTGAGACTGCCTCTAGAAAGTGTGCTTCCTGGTGATATATTATGGATACGCTGTAGGGAGGAAAGCTATTTATTAATCAGGCAATTAATCAGGCATTTTGAAAAATGTCAAAGAAAAATTTATGTGTTGGCTTGCTATTCTGTTTCCTTCTTGTTGTTCAGTTGTTTCAGTCATGTCCAACTGATCATGACTCTATTTGGGGTGCAGTAATTCCAAATAATCCAAATAGGATGATCTGCTTGTTATTGTCTTTTTTGGTATAAATGAATTTTAAATTTCATAGTTATATGTCTAGTCATATTCAGTTTTGAAATTTGACATAATCTTTGATTCTAACTTTTTAACTCCTTCCTTTTAGACCTTAATGGGTTTTGGAAAGGCCTTTTTTTCCAAAGCCCAAAATATAATATGTGGTAGAGAAAAGCTATTCTGGAGAAAAGATAGACTCAAAATGCTTTTCTATTAAAATTAATGCTTGATTTGACCTGATCAAGTAACAGTAAAAAATTTTCAATAACAGAATGCTAAAGCCCCAAAATCTTTGTGATCATAAAGTTTAACACAATCATTTTACCAGATGGCTAACTAAAGAGTCCTCAGTTACATGGCTAGTTAGACAATTGAGATCAGAAAATAATCTAGGATTATTTCTCAATCTCAAATGTTTGCTTGCTTTACACAATTCCAGAGAATGGCTCAAAAACAGAATTTCTCTCTATAATAAATATTAATTTATAGAGAATAAAAACTAACATCTGAAATATTAAATACACAGTAAGCAAGAAGACTTGGGCAGGCAGCTGGTACAGTGGATAGAGTGCCAGGGCTGGAGTGAGGAGGACCTGAATTCAAATCCAATCTTCAGACAGTTACTACTTGGGTTACCCTTGGCAAATAACTGTTTGCCTCAGTTTTCTTATCTGTAAAATGAGCTGGAGAAGGAAATATCTTTGCCTAGAAAATCCCAAATGGGATCAAGATTTCAACATGCCTGAAAATGAATGAACAACAACAAAAGAAAACAATGTCCAATAGTGTTGGCAAAAAAAAAGGACCCTTTTTAAAGGGCTAGCCTCTTTCTTTCTTTTGGTAAAATTAGATCACTGTTATATATTGGTAAAAATTAGAGTCTTCTCCTAAAAAGATAGGCCTTTAGAATACTGTATGCTAGACAAAGTGGAAAGTAGATTATAAAAATATAAAACATACCAAGGATCTGTTGTTGTATTTACTAAAGGTGTTTTCCAGTGCACTTCTTAATCCATCATTACTGTCGTGTAGTTTTCTGTTGGCTGTTCTACAGTTTTAAAAAATTAATTTAATTAATTTGATTTGATTAAATTAGAGTTAAAAAGGTCTAAAAGGAAAAGCTTGATTTGTCAAATAATGAAAGACAAAATAGGTCATGGTATTTCACAAACCCTCATTTTTCCTCATACTGAATCACTAAATATCAAGAGATAGAAGACATCTTAAAAGTATGTAGTTTAATCACATTATTTTAAAGAAAGAAAATGGAAGTGAGAAGCTAAATAGCTTTGCTAAAATCACAAAGTTTATGAGAGCCAGAGCTGGAATTCCAATTCAGTTCTCCAACTTTAAATCTAATGCCCTTTCAACTAGACCAGTACTTTAGGAAGATTCTAAATATTTCAGAAAGGGCTGGTATTCCCATTGTTATTGCTTATATAACTAGAACACTGACAGTGTTAAAACTGACATTCTCAGTGGCAAATCTAGCCTAAATTACCTCTGTTCATTAAGATTTAAATAGTTATTTTTGGAATAGCAAAACAACTAAATATCAGCCAAAGCCAAAAACTGTGACCAGAGGAACTCATTCAACTATGTCCCCTCTTTTCTATGTTTAGTTCCCCATTTAAATGAGGTGAGTATTGATAAATGATTCCAAAAGTAGATTGTCCTTACTGTCTTTAGATAAAAGTAATTATTAAAATCATTGGAAAAATAGAGATGCAGCCAAAAGAAATTCAACGAAAAACTCCCTATGATATACCTGTCTTAAGAGAGAGACATATATACTTCAACACATAGATAATCTAAATAATTGGCTATATGTTCTTCATAAACTATTCTTTGCTGTCTGATTTATGGAAACATGGAGAATGGTCACTATTTTTGGAGAAAAGGAATCAGAAGAGAATTCTTTAATAACCTTAAAGGTGCATTAATACTTTGGGGACACCCTATGTGTGCCCAGGAAGAAAAAAATCCCAAAATCACTTTTGGAAACCCACCCTCTGCTTATTGAAAAACCAATGCTTGATTTGCAATTCACTTATCTCAAGGAGCCAAGTGATTGTACTGAATAAAATGTAATGATGAGAAATACATATTTACCTGCATTTCCATTCTTAGGAGTCAGTCTATTGTTCTGCTGTACATACAACATAACATTTATGAAAAAAGAACAGTGAAAATTGCATATAATGAAGATAATTTATAGGTACTTACTGAAGCATTTCAATTTGCCTCTCAAGGCAATCTCTATCTTCAGTATATTCTCTGATTATTTCCAGGTCCCTGTAAAATTACATTCTGCATTTAAATGAGAATTTTTGGATAAGCTCTCAATTTCCAGTGATTTCCATTCTCTTCCCATAGGACTTTCTCCACCTCCTTCATGATTTCACTTCCTGCATCTATATTTTTCCTCCCTTTTTTCATCCTCATCAATTTCAAAAGCCAATTTCATCCACCATCCGATACCCTGACATCAGAGTGTTTTCTGTATTCTAGATTTGAAAGACCTTCATTTTCATTCCATATCTGACATCCATAAGTACAGCCAGATTTTGTAATTATCCTCTAGAATATAGAGATTTATATACATATAAAACTGTGAAAGATCTTAGAGGTCAGAATATAAAGGTTTAAGTGACCACTTCAAAGTCACATTGTTCATATAGTATCTCAAGTAGGGTTTGAATTCAGGTCTTTCTGCCACCAATCAAACCTAGCATTCTATCCACCAGACTACCAAGTTGCTTCTGTGTTTTCCAACTAAAATCTTTCCTAATACCCCCTTCATTCTCACAAACTCATTTACTTTGCTTCCCACACTCGTATTGAATGGAGAGGAAAAACATCTAACCTCTTCACCAGTTCCCATGAGCACTAATTGCCTCACAGCTACACTTGATGCAATAATCAATCTGTAATACATTACCAGTCAACATGGCTCTCACTCTACCTCTCTTCACCCTCTTAATTGTGTCCTTAACTGCAACAATTCCAAGTCTCATATTACACATTTCCTCCCAATCTACATTCTTTACCCTTGCTCCAAGGTCATAAAATATTGATAGAAGAAAGCATATTAAATAAACTGACTACAAAAATATGCTAATAGATTCACCCACATTTATCAGATTGGTTTTTGTTTTCTTTTTATATCCACAAATCTCCCAAATTTTCTCCATTATTTTCAAACATCACAGTCCTCTTTAATCTGTGTTAACATAATCAAATTCTCCTCCTACAGTCTGTGATACAGTTGATCAACATAAGCTCCTTTCTCATCCCTTCTTCCTATCTCTGTTTCTTCTCCTCTTCCCTCTATTCCTCATTTCTCCCTCTCTCTCTAGCTCTCCCCTTTCCTCACTCCACTTTACTTATCCTCAATTATGACTTTATATCCTCCAATCACAGAATAAAAACATTTCATTGCTTTCCCTAGACAGTTCCTCCAAATTTCTCAATCCTATGTCATCTTCCCTTCCTCTAAGACCTTCCTTCTTCCATAATCCCCCCCTCTCTTTAGCATCATTTGTTCTTTCTCCCAAGATTTGAAACAGATATCAGTCTACTTTATACAAAAGGGGGAAAAAACAAATTTTACATGATCCTGTTGATCTTTTGTGACATTTTTCCCTCCCTAATTTCCCCCTCTCCCACTCTATCCAAATTCTGCCGAGAGTCCTACAATGCTACTCAACACAAACATTTTAAGAACAATGTTATCATTAGGACTGATAATTTAATTTCATGTGGCAACCACTATATTGTGGTAACACTGATAGAGACCTGACTTCTGAATTAGGAAGATCTGGGTTCAGATCCCATCTATGACATGTAAGCACTAGCTGAGTGACCCTGAGTAAGTCATTTAAAGCATTTCAATGCCCCAGGATCTGCACTGGTAAGAGAGTTTACTCAACAGGAGCCCCTAAGTAATCACAATTTGAACTAAAAAATTGTTTCATAAAATTACAAAAAGTTATACTTTGAATGTAGTTATTATCTCTGCTCAAATCTTTTAATCTCCCTATAATTTAGTTTCCTTTTTTGTGCTGAGTTAATACATCCCGTGTTTAACTTGAAAAAAGGGGGGAAAAAAACAAAAATACAAAACACTGAATTTTTCAGAGAAAGTGCTTGACACATTGTTGCTTTGTGGAATGTAACTATCAACATGAACATAGCCTATTTTGTTTTTTTTCTAAATTTGATTCTTCAAAATAATTCTATTGAGAACTTTTTAATATAAAATTTATACCACTGTTAAGGTTCAGAATAGAAATAAATTAGCAACTATTTATTGAACTTCTTAACACCCATCCAGATAGGACATCATGCTGCCACTGTTACCACATTTGGCATGATTATCAGGAACTAAGCAGAAAGAAAGGCAACACTTGGATGGGAAGAACAAGGACATCCTGATCCTTTGGGAAATAGTGTTAGTAACTCAGATGGTGGCATTGTTACTCTTAAAGCAATTTCCATGAATTGTAGGGAAGATGAGCCAATTTATGTAGTATTTGAATATATGTAGCTAATAGCAACTAATCACAGGATAGAAGGAGAGAAATCACCGTGACTTATAAAAATTGGAGTTATATATTAACTAGTGATGTACATAATAAAATTCATGTAACAAATGTGATTTCCAAAAACTGTGTGCAAACCAATTTAGTAAGTTAAATTGTACTTTCTTAGTGAACCACATTACAATTTCAAGGAAAAAACTATCCTCAATTAAACAAAATATTTTTGAGCAGATAGAGATTAAGTAAAGTATTACATTAGCTGCTGAGGAAAGGAGAAGAAATGCAGAAATAATGTCCCTGCCTTCAAAGGAGCTGCAGTTTTAAAGAGCTAATATTTTATTCTATTTCTCAGCTGCTAGTTTATTATTAATCTGCTTTTTTAAAAATCAGACATATTATTGCATACATATCTAGAATTGCTGCTCCTGGGTAGGCTGAGGCTTAAGCCTTGGGAGTTCTAAACTGCAATGGGCTAAAGGCAATTGGAGGTCCTCTCCAAGTTTAGTACTAAAATGGTAAGGACTGGTTGGGGAGCAGGGTTATACCAGGCTGCCTAAGGCAGGACAAAACTGTCGCATTTCAAAAGCAAGCATTTCAAAAGCAAAACAGATCAAGGCTTCTGCCCTGACCTTCAAGGTGATCAAGTTCATGAAAGCCAGGTGTACTTCCAGCCTGGGCAAGACATAGTTTCAAAAAAAAAAAGAAACTCATACATGCTAAGGGCATAGTTATTTAAAGAGCTCTTTTTGTAAACTTAAGATTATTTTTGATTTTTTTTTAAAAAATCAAAAATGATTAGATTCCTTCTTAATTTTTTTTTTCCAGAGGCAATTGGGGTTAAGTGATTTGCTGAGGGTCACACAGCTAGGAAGCCATAAGTGTCTGAGACCACATTTAAACTCAGGTCATCCTGACTTCAGAGCTGGTGCTCTATCCACTGCACCATCTAGCTTCCCCCCCTTAATTGTTTTTAAATTATTTATTCTGCATTTTATTTCCTTAAAGGAATGGCAATGTTACAATTCTACCTAAATAGCCATTTATCAAGTCAGAAAGCAAAATATTTGCAGATATATTTAAATACATATATATCTATAGCAACACTAAAGTACATGCTAAATTTTCCCAATTAAAAAAAAATAACATGTGAAATTCCATACCTTTCTGAATTCAGACTTTGATCAGCATAGTCACTTTTCAAGGCATCTAATTCACTCTGAAGAAAGGCTATATTTGTTTGTGCTTCTAAGAGATCTTTTTTAACTTTCTGATTTTCCTAAAGTAAAAGAAAAGTTTGTTTGTGGCGATGCTCTTCAACCAAGGAAAAAATGGGGAAAAAACATCTCTGAAGAATCATGTAATACATTAAAGGAATATGGATGAAGGTCTTTTTTTAAATGCCCTTGTAAAAAACAAAATCTGAATTGTGTCATTACATAAATTTCAGACAATACAAACTCAAACGTACTATACAACTCAAATGTTTTAAACTATACAAATCCCAAATTTCTGAAGTGCCGTCTCCATTTCTATTCTCTTCATTGTTCCAGAGTTTTACACACACACACACACATGTGCACGCACGCACTCATACTCATATTGATACTGGTGGAAAGGAACAAACGGTATACTTTTTAAAAAATACTCCCTAGTAAAATGAAAATCTCCTATATAAATATAAATATATATATATATATATATATATATATATATATATATATATTTATATAAAATATATATATAATAAAAATATAAAATATATATATAAAATAAAAAATTGATCACTACCACTAAATATCCAATTAAGTATTTTAAAAACATAACTGCTACATAGATTATCCAGTCCTTGGAAATTCTTTAATTATTTATATTGAATATTATCACAATCAAGTGATTAGTGGTAACATTTTTATGAAAAAAGAAAAGCTATTATTAAGCAGATAGGCATCATGGCCTAGAGGGTGAAGACCTGTCTTTGAAATTAAGAAGATCTAGATTCACAGCCCACCTGTAATATATATGGACTTGGTGAGCCTGAGCAAGTCACTTATTAAACCTCTTAATGCTCTAGTCAACTTTTAAAGATGTAAGTCACAGAGAGAGTGCCTACCTAGAACAGTAGATGGTATTTCCTCATGCAGGGATTCCTCATAGCAAAGAAATTATAAATCTGGACCCCTTTTCCTATGAAGCATTTACTACTTCTCCCTAAAAGTGACTGTGGCAACGGAACCTCCTGACATAAAAAACACTTTTGTTCATAGGCACCTTGGAGCAATTTTTAAATGAGTGCTGTATGCATTTTAAGCCTGTATTCCTATAATCATGAAATAGCAGCAATGTTGTGTTTTGAAAAGGATCATCCCACATGAAATTTCCTTAAACAGGAAAGATAATTCTTACTGTTGACAAATCATAAATTCTTTTCTTTAATGCAGCCACATCTTCTTTTTGACTTAAGGTCTTTGATTGTTCTTCGAGCTGAAAGAAAAAATAAAATATATCTGTGGATCATCAACTGAGTTGAGGTTGAGTTATTTAAGGTTCACATCTCTGCATACAATGATGTCATTTCAGAATACAATACCATATAGGGGAATTTTTTTAAAAAATTAAGAATTCGTGGCTAATAATTGCTGAAATTTTGATTTTTATTCATACCCATGTCTACTACAACCAAGACTTTGTGTTATTTAGCTCAGTGATATGAGAAGCTATAGAAACTTGTTAGGGAGAAGAGGAAGAAGGAAGAGAGAAGAAAGAAAGAAGAAAATGAGGAAGAGAGAAGAAAAAATAAGCAGCAGATGTTAAAGCTTAAGGCAACACTAAGACCATTAGGGAAGCCTGTACATGTATTTGGTTGTTGTTGTGGTTCAATTTCAGTCATGCCCAACTCTTTGTGACCCCATTTTGGGGGTTTTCTTGACAAAGAAATGATTTGCCATTTCCTTTTCTAGCTCATTTTACAGGTGAGGAAACTGAGGCAAATAAGATTAAGTGATTTGCAGAGGGTCACACAGCTAGTTAAGTGTGTCTAAGGCTGAATTTGAACTAGTGATGATGAGTCTTTCTGATTCCCAGACCAGCGCCATCCCGCTGACCACATTTGGTTATACAGATATAAAAAATATTTATGGAGAATATAAATGTTATATAAATGTATATACACTTACAAAAGTATAGATAGATAGATAGATAGATAGACAGATAGATGTCAGTAGAGAGAAGTTCTACACATTCTGTATCTCAAGATGAAATCAGTAGATGGGCTTAATAACACACTTTGCCTTTGCCTCATGTTTTAAATTGTTTTAATGCTTGGTTCTACAAAGAGAAGTCTATATTCCCTCCAGGCAGATGTTCAGATTCACCATCACTGAGGAGAGTTAAAGAAAGTAAAGGTTGAAAGCTATGAAAATTTGGCTACTCACCTTTTTGAGTTTTTTGATGGTCACCTGAAGATCTCCTACTTCTGCTTCATACTGACGTTTGAGATCATTTAGTGCCTCTTCAGCTTTTCGTTTTTCCTAAAAGAAAAGGCATTTCATTATAAAATCAAATGTCCATTCATCCAAGAAACATTTAGTCAGCTCCTCCTCTAGAGGTGAAGGGGCTTATGTTAGATGCTGGGCAACATAAAAAAGCTTAGATAATAATAGCTAGCATTTGCAAAACATTAAGGTTTGTAGAACACAGTGCATGCATTATTTCATTTGATCCATATAGCCAAGCTGTGAGGTAGCATCCATTACTATTCTAGTATCCATTACTAATTTTACAGATGAGAAAATAGAGGCAGAGAAAAGGTAAGTAACTTTCCTAATAATTATCTGAAGAGAGATTTATGTCTTCCTGATTCAATGTTCATTATTTCTTAAAGTTCACTGCTTCAATAAGACATGATCACTGCCCTCATGTAACTTATAATCTAATGGAAGACAGAAACTACTAAAACATGACAATATTTTGGTTAAACAGGTACAAAATGAACTACTATGTGAGATCTAAAGGGAAGCTAAGTAGCATAATAGATAGTGTGTTCAAATGGTAATCCTGGACAATCACTTAGCCCTCTTTGCCTCAGTTTCCTCATTTGTAAAATAAACTGGAGAAGGAAATGGTAAACCATTCCAGCATCTATGCCAAGAAAATCTGAAATGGGGTCACAAAGAGTTGGACTTGACTGAAAAATAAATGAACAACAATGAAGTCCCCCACAGCTCTATATCTATAATATGATAGCTCCTGTGATATTTATATTCTTATCTTCTCTGATGGTTATAAAGATTTTTCTCCTTAGGACACTCCTTAAATTGGACAAGAACAAAAGGGCCATTATGACTTGAGCCATAGATAACCTCTTAAAGAAAAAAAAAATTTCCAATATCCAGCTTCTCCTGATTCTAATTACTTCAGTTATGTTTATTAAAAGAAAAACATCTTGCAAATGAGGCGGGGAGAGTCACATAGTCCTTAGCTGAGCTACAAATAATGAATCACAGTGGAATCCCAAAGAAAGCTATGTAATCACCTTCTTTGCAGGACTGACATATTTACATCCAAACAAAATTATGTATCCCAGTAGCCAGCACCTATCACCATGATAGCAAATCACTCTGAAGCCAAGTTGCTCTGACAAAGGCACTGTGTTACCATAAGCAATACAGCAGGGGAAGACATTTTTAAGAAATGTTAAATCCCAGTTGTTCTCAAATCAGAATTGTGGAACATGTCAGTTCAATGCAGAAGGAGTTGAATGTGAAGGTCAGGTTTGACAGACAAGAAGTGTGAACAAGTGAACCTAAATTACAGCAAAGGGGGAAAAAAGGCTGATGATGTGCAAAGTTTTAAAGGGCTCTCAAAATGAAAAGAAGTGAAATGTCAAGCAAGAGGGCAGCAAAGGAAGTGAGGAAGATTTGTGCACATCTAAGTAAAGTTGTTAAATTATATTTTAAAAATCTCTTAAGGCAGCCCATTAAATAATAAGCTATGACTTTGGAGAGCAATGAGCCATAAGTTCAGGCCATGTAACTGTGGAGTTCCCAGCACCCATTCTCTCTGACAAAACCTGAAAGTATTCTCCATATGATATTTTCATTTACTTAATTCTAATGTTTTCCTGACTCCTAATAGTATGCTGATGGCTAGGGATAGAAGAGAAGTTCATGCTTTACTGAAATTTACTCTTTATCTGATTTCAAATTTGTCTGCCAGGGTAGAGCCAGGTGGTATGGTGCATAAAGGATTAGACATGGAATCAAGCAAACTTCAGTTCAAACCTGACCTCAGACATTTTCTATGTAAGTGATTTTGAGACAATGACTTAACTTCTCTTCCTCAGTTTCCTCAACTGTCAAATGAAGACAAAAATAATAGCACCTTCCACCAAGTTGTAAGTAAGAGATGAAATAATATTTGTAAAGTACTTAGCACAATGTCCATGGTAGGTGTTTTGAATGCTTCTTTCCTTACTTCCTTTGTGATTCTGGGCAAATAACTTAATTTCTGCCTCCCTCAATTTCCTCTTTTATAAAATAAGGATAATAATGACATCTCTCTTTCAAGGTTGCTGTGAGTATGAAATAATAAATTATTTGTGAAGTACTTTGAGAATGTTAAAAGCAATATTATTGTTTGTGGTTATTAATGTTGTTGTTAGTTCTCCAAAACATTCTGTCAAAAGATCCTTTAGCTGCCCTCATTTCACTCCTTTCTCTTTTTGTAACTTGTGTAAACACAAGTACTTGCATTTATTAATTAGTAAAAAGAAAATTTCCTCCCAACTTCCCCCAAGTCACAGGAATTATGGGGATTTTATATCTAAAGCAAAAAGGAACCTCAGATCATTCAGTCCAATACCCTCAGTTTTACAGGTGGTGGAACTGAGTCTCAGGTTTATTTAAATGACTTCCTCATTGTCAAACAGGCAATACTCCAGTAGCAAGTTTTGAACTTGCATCTTCTGACACCAGAGTCCATACTATACTGTTTCCTTCCAAATAATATAATCAGGTTTTAAGAAAAAATAAAATAAGGAAAATCTTGAAAATTTAGCAAATTGTCTCTGCTTCTCACTTTCTACTCTATTAAAGAAAAGCAGGCCTTAATAAAAATACAGAGGATCACCCAGAATTTTTTCCCTTGAGCCCAGGTAGGTACCTCAACTGTGATTCCATTCTTGAGAAAGAATACTGTCTCTTTAATTATAGGATCTAGGTTCAAATTCTGGGCAGCTTTTTCAGTCACATTTCCTCAGTCAGTCTCAGTATTCTCTTTTCTTTCTTTTCTTCTCTCTGTCTCTATCTCTGTCTGTTTCTCTCTCTTTCTCCCTCTGCCCCTATCTGAGTGTGTATCTCTCTATCTCTCTATTTCTGTCTGTCTGTGTCTGTGTCTCTCTCTCTCTTTTTCTGTCTCTGTGTATATGGCTCTGTACATATCTCTCTCTCTTTCTCTTTCTCTGTCTCTCTCTCTCTCTCTCTCTCTCTCTCCCCTTCTCCCCCCCTCTGTCTCTGTCTCTCTGTCTGACTCTCTCTCTCTCCATATGTGTGTCAGTATGTGTTTGACTAAAGCAGGGATTATTAACTTTTTCTGTGTCACAGACCCCTTTGGGAATCTGGCAAAGCTCATGATCCCTTCTCAACAACTTTTTTTTTAATTTAAAAATTAAATTCATAATTGAAATCTTTGCTTTCAAAAGCAACATTAAAAGGTGAGAGTAAAAAGTTCCATAGGGTGAAGTTACTCCACTTATGTATCCTTTCATGGAAAGTGCTTAGTGGTTTTTTTTCAGTCATGTCTGACTCTTTGTGATTCCACTTGGGTTTTCTTGGCAGAGATACTGAAACAATTTTGTCAGTTCTTTCTCCAACTCTTTTTAAAGATGAGGAAGGAAGGGAAGGAAGAATAAGGGATTCACCCAGATTCTCTATCCACTGCACCACCTAGTAATCAGATTCCTTAGTACAAAGGAATATCATTATTATGATGTTTTTCTGAATAATGAACTTCCATAAAGCTATTTAATATTTGACTTTTTTTTGCATTCTTTCATCTGATTCTCAAAACAGACTCGAGGCACAGTATGTGCTTAATCATCTTTATAAATGGAGAAATGGAAGTTAACTGCCTCTGCTCACCCAGGTTCTCACCTGGGACATGTTTGTGCTGGGATTCAAATTCAGATCTCATAATTAACACTAAGGATAAGAAGAAACTTCATAACTCTAAACTTTTAAATATCATACCAAAAAGAATAATGTTATCAATCCCATTGGAAGGATTTCCTATAAACTAGGCTAATTCTTTCTTTTCCCTACTCCATAGTTACCATTAATTTAACACACTTGAGCTACAGTAGCTGCATAAAAAAATAGAAAGTTGAACTTAAAATAATCTGCAAGATGAAGACAAGAGTATCTACCTCCAGATAGCTGTCATGAAGATCAAATGCAATAGTATACCTAAAATACCTGATAAACTGTAAAGTGCTAGAGAAATATCAAGTATTTTATTATGACCTCCCATTTCTCCTGGTTTATTTTTAACCTATCAAGACATACTGAAATTTAAAAGAAAGTAAACTTTTATTTTTAAAAGAAAGTCTATTTCCCAGTTTTTCAGTTGATATGTCATGCAAGCATCTATAAAATAATTATGTTAATAAAGGGCAATGTAACCTAAGAATAATAAAATGATTTTTCATTTATATAACATTGATAGAACATTGGTCTTAGAATCAGAAATAACCAATTTCAAATCCTGCTTCTGTTACTTATCCTGGAGCAAGTCACTTTGTGGACCTCAGTTTCCTCATCTGAAAAGTTAAGGGGATGGACTCAGTAACCTTTTGCTCCAAATCTATGAGCTCATATTTTCTATTCATAGATCTCTTTCCATTTATTAAACTGCAACTGCAGCAAGCATCTGCTATGCATTCTAGAGCAGAGTGAAACTAAGGTATGTTAAGTAATGATTTCACCAAATCTCTTCAATAAACCAGTATCTTAAAGAGGCTTCTTCATTTCAAACGCAGTTTGGATCACTCATCCATAGCTACTTAATACATCACACATTTCACTGGGCATTAAAAAAATAAAAATACCTTTCAAATAATTCAAAAGGAGCAAATTATCCTAAATCTCTTAAGTGCTATGTTCACCAAGGTTAAGGATTTTACAGGGAATCACAGAATGCTCTTCCAAACATTAGTGCAATAGTCCCAAAGTAGATAATCTCCATAAAACTAAGACAATAAAAACCAATTATACTATTTCCCTCCAGAAACATTTTATTTTCTTTGTCCCCAAAGCAAAATCAGGACGGGGTTTCATCTTCCTTGCTGCTTGCCCAGAGAAAACAGCAACAGTAGGAGTCCTAAAGTCTAGGGCTAAGTGTATTGTGAAAAACAAACAGGCAATGGGGATACTGGGCACCAGTAATCAGCCATTAATTTCAATACTGAATTCTAAAGGCATATAAGGCATTGTTATCCACTATCAGAAATCTAAGTACAAGATGCTAAGTTCTTATATCACAGGAGGCAGTGAGGTGAGTTGTCTTCCACATTTACATTTGGAGGAGAAGGCAATGCTATACACTTACATCTTTCCTTGTTTTATGTTCTGTGGCTTGAATCCTCTGGTCCATCTCTTCTTCTAGCTCACTCAACTGGATGGCTGCTTTGTCCTGGGCTCTGAAAATTTTAAAGGCACACCATCTGATTCACTTTTGTTATTTGAAAACACAATAATAAAAGAGAATTTTTTTTATTTCCTTCACACACACACACACACACATTTTGAACTGTAACCATCCTTTAGAGATATTTCACCAAACAGATAAACATCAAACCACTGATGCTGGCAGTTAATTTTTACAATATTTGCTTCTTTAAATTATGTCACCACCAAAACTACCAATTGTGAAAAGCTCACATTTCATTGCCACTAAGATTTACAAGGCATTTCTCTTCATAATTAGCCTCTGAGTGACGCAAAAAGGTATTGTTATTCTCATTTAACAAAGGACAAACTGAGGCCTGAAGGGATGAAGTGATACGTTCAGTGTCACAAAGCTCATAAACATTTCATCTGGGATTCACACTCCAAGTCAAGCAAGTTTTGCTAGAAGGACACTGAACAGTAAAGGTAAGTGTTAAATACATAGCACCAACTACGTGCCAGTCTCCATGCCAAGTGTTTTACAAATATTATCTCGTTGGATCCTGACAGCAACCCTAGAAAGTAGATGCTGTTAGTATTTGGGTTTTACAATTGAAGAAACTGGAGTAAACAGAGGTTAACTGACTTTTGCCCAGGGTCACACAACTATCCAGATCTTACTAATTCCAGACCCAGAGACCTAACAACTGCACCATCTACCTGTAAAAGTGACCTATTTCAGAACCTAATAGCAGCAACCATACCAAGTAATCCAATCTGGCTCATGCTAATATTCCAGTTTTCTTACCATTTAATTTTCTCCATGTAGTCTATGATTCTACTATATTAGTCTTGTTACACAAGCATGCTGTTACGCAGCATGATCTCCAAGCCTTTGTACCTGCTAGCCACTATGCCTATAATGTTCCTCTTCCCTTCCCTTATCTTCTGATTCACTTTAAGTCTCAGCTCAGATACCTTCTTTTTCAGGAAGCCTTTCCTGGTTTCTTCTCAACACCGGTCTCCTGGCAGATACTTTTTCTCTGAAATTACCTTCCATTTATATTAGATCTATATTATCTATAAATATACTATATTTGTATGTTGTCTCCCCTATTAGAGGACTGCCTTCTCTCTTTATGTTCAGTGCTTAGGAGAATCTGGTACACATTGTGTTATTTTTGTTGTTCATCAGTGTTTGACTCTTTCTTGACCCCATACACCATAGCATACCAATACTGTCCTTGGGATTTTCTTGGTCAAGATACAGGAATGGTTTGCCATTTCCTTTTCCACTGAATTAAAGCAAATCGAAGTGACTTTTTCATTAACAAATAATTATTAAGTGTCAAATTTGAACTCAGGTTTTTCTGATTCCACACCCAATGTTCTATCCACTGAGCCACCAAGCTGCCTCTATCTAGTACAGAGTAGGCATTTAATAAATACTGACTAACTACAACATTTCTAACAAGTGGTCATGCAATCTGTAAAACTCCAGAAAGGGCTATCTTCAAAGGCAGCACAATTTCTCCCAGTTTAAATATGTCTAAACAACTGGTTTTAAATTTTAGGATCATCCATCCCTTGAGAAAGGACTAACAATTCAATGCAGGTCAAAGCATAGTATTACTCATTTTATTTTTTTCATGGGTTTTTTTTTTTTTTTTGGCCTGTGTTTTCTTTCACAACATGACTAAAACAGAAATGTTTTGCATGATTGTAAATGTATCTTATGTGAAATTTGTTGCTGTCACAGGAAGGGGAAAGAAGAAAGAGGGAGAAAATTTGCAACTCAGAATTTTAAAAAAAAAAACTAATGTTAAAAATTGTTTTTACATATAATTGGAAAAAATAAAATATTTTTTTAAAAAAATAAATTAGTTTTAGCATCTATTCTCAGCTGTCTTAATTGTAATTCAAAGTTACTTTTTCAAAGAATTGTGATTGTCAGTCTCATCTGCTGCTAATTTCCTTACCAGAACCACTTTCCTTAAAGTTTTTAAAGAGGTCTGAACCTGATTCTTTCTCCACAGTTTGAAAAAAGCCAATGGATTTAGAAGACCATTCATTTCTTCATAAGACCATTATGCTTTCAAAGTCATTATCGATCCTCACAACAATCGCATGAATTATGTAGGAAAGATATTAATCAACTAATCAATAAGCATTTATTAAACATCTACTACTTTCCTGGCATTGAGCTAGGATTCATTTCACAGATGAGGAAACAGGAAGTAAAAGCATTTCCCAGTCTTGTAATTAATAAGCAACAAAATGCAGATGACGAAACTGCAAAGGGGAATTCCTTTCATTAATATTCCACTAACAAAGTTTGCTTTAATTCAGAAATATAATTTTTTTAATAAAATAATGTTTTGAATAAAAGCAAGTGATATGTATTGCAATTTTAACATTATTTCAGAGAGGCAGAAGTTATGAATATGGGTTCCACAGACTCCAGTGGGAAGAAAAGCGGGCCTTAATATTTTTTCAGGTGATCAACAAAGTGAAAATTATTTTCACAATAATGCTAAGATATTTTCATTTCTAACATGGTAAATTTTAACAGAAATAAATCATATAAACAAAAACTCTCTGGGGTCTTTCATGATTTAAGACTGCAAGGGAAATCCTGAAATCCCAAAGTGTGAAAATTGCTGGCAAAGAAAATGGACAGCCAACTTGGGGATCAGGAAGACTTGAGTATAAATCTCATATATAACAGACATATACAAGCTGTGTGACCCTAGGCAAGTCACCAAGATCCCTCGACCAAGAAGTTATCTAAGACTTCAAATAAAAGAGCAGTTGCTAATATAAATTGGGTGAAAGGGTTTCCTGAGTGTTCAATGAAATTTGAGGGAATATATAGGAATATAAATACATACATATATAAGTATATATTATGTGTATATATGTACATCATACATATAATTTTTTTTCCACTACCTTTTCACTGCGATAGCCAGGTTTTCTATCTCAGTGCTCTGAAGTCTGATCTCTCGAATAAAGTTCTTGATAACATGTTCATAGGGTTGAATTAATCTCGGCTCCAAAATGTTGATGTTCTGATACAGAATGCTAACTTGTTCTTTTCTGCCAAAGGAAAAAAAAGAAAAAAAAAAATTGAGCGTCCATTTGCAGAAGTTTACCGAAAAAGGGAACAAAACATAAAAGTAGCAATGAAAGTGGCATATGAAACAGTAAAGGTGTCTATAATAGAGAGTAATAGGAAATATGATCCCGGGGAGGGCAGACCGAATTCTGGACAGTTTCCCTATTTGAATAGAGGTATTTACAGGGAAAGAATAAGATAGAATCAATGAATGTTTTCTTAATGGATTATACATATACATACATATGAGCAGAGCTAATACTTTTCATCTTTTTCCACATCTTTTTTTTCTTCATTAGCATATTATTTCATTTTTCTGTCTAGTACATCTAGTACTATTATGTTCAAAAAATGAATCATTTTTCTTTCTTTGATCCCTTACAGGAAACCAATCTTGATATTGTTTAACAATGTTAACTTATGATTCTACTTCCTACACTTTCTAAAATGAAAGATATTTTGTCATGGGAGGGGAAGGAGAAATTAGTTTTCCAGAAAAAAATTAACAAATTTAGGGCCTAAAATAACAAAAGTAAAATTCACTTCAAATAACGGTTACTTATCATAGAATTTCAAGTTGAATTTAGAGAAGATTTTAGCACAACCATTTCACCTTGAGGAGGTGAAAAATGAAAGTAACAAAAGAGAAGTAATTTCTAATAAAGCAATGAAGAGGAATGGAAGGAAATAGAGGAGGAAAAAATAGGAGGAGAGATAAGGAAGAGAAAGGCAAGAGGAGGAGGGAGAAGGAAAGAAAAGAGGAAGGAGGAAAGAATAAGTAGGATAAGAAAGTGTAATGGTCTGAAACTGAGCAGATGCACTTGGACAGCCTGGCACTTAAGGCTAATTACTTATTGGACAATACTCTATTAGCATATGCTTGGAAAATGGCTTGTCCCATTATCCTGTGCTGGCTCAATAATTGGTGTATGTAGGAGGGACTAGGGGGTGGAATAAGACTAGCTAGGGTCACTTCTGGGTGGGAGACAAAAAAGGCAGGTCGAGGAGATTCTGCTTCAATCCAATTCAATCCTTACCTCTAAAGACCAAGAATAAAGATCAAGGACTTTTGCTTATCCTGACTCTGGCTGATTCTAAGGTATCCAGGGTGCTCACAAGAAAGGAGTAAAGAGGAGGAGAGGAAGAGGGAGAGGCAAGGAAAGAGAAGGGTAAGGAAAAAAGGAGAGAAAGGGGGGGAAAGAGGAGAGGGAAAGGGGGAAAAGAGAAGGAAATTGTTTTAAGAATAAATTAGGGAAATATTTGTAAAGCACTTTAAAAATCTTAAGTTAAAACAGCATGAAATGCCAATTGTGATTTGTTTCCCCTGAGGCAATTGGGGTTAAGTGACTTTCCCAGGGTCACACAGCTAGGAAGTGTTAAGTGTCTGAGGCCACATTTGAACTCAGGGCCTCCTGACTTCAGGGCTGGTGTTCTATCCACTGTGTCACCTAGCTGCTTACTGTGATTTTTTAAAATAAAAATTTGTCATGCCTTAGAAGGTATTTTTTTCAGTGACACAGATACTGTGCCCAGACCTGAACATACTAGAAGTCCTTTATTTTCTATGACTGACTTACAGAAACAGACTTCTTGCCCTTTGTCACAATCTCTCATAAACTTTCAAGCTCTCCACTCCTGACATCTATCACTTTTTAATAATATTTCAAAACACTAGATGCTGTCCACTAGCATCAAAATGATGGTCCAAACTTCTTTCTGCATTCATATGGTGCCACACAAGCATTAATTCTGTGCCATGCTATCTGGCAGACTATACAGAACACAATAATTTATGAGATGTGGTTAATTGCTCCAGTCTTATGATGATTTCTACCTGGTTAATTTTCTAACTCCTATAACATTTTCTCCCGCATGAATTGTTCTAGGTTACTGAGACTGCATTTCACAGGTTCTGAGCAAACAGTATATTAGAAATCAAACCAACAATTCAGTTTCTGCTACACTGCAAGCACTGTAAGACATTTGAGATATAGACCATTGTATTTCCTCATACACTTTATATGTAGTAACAAGTTAAAGAATTCTAAAATAAGAGAAATACAGGACCCATCAAAAACTATCACTTCATTCATGAAATGGAGTGTTCCTCTATTGATACATAAGGTAGTCCATAAGGCTTAATACCACAAAACAACTTTTGGGACACTCTATCTGTGAACTGGATTAAGACCAGGAATATTTGTACATATTTGTTTGCTGTTTGGTTCCTCCATTAGACTGAAGTTCCATGAGGATGAGACTTTATTTTGCCAGTTTTTGTATCTCGAGCACATTGCTGTCATTCAGTTATGTCCAATTTTCATGACTTTTTGAACTACAGCCCAACAATACTGTCCATGGGTTTGTTTTTTTTTTTTTGTTTGTTTTTGGCAAAATGATTTGCCATTTTCTTCTTCAGCAAATTGTAGCAAATAGAATTAAGAGATTAAGTGACTTGCCCATGGTTATATGGTAAGTGTCTAAGGTCACATTTGAATTCAGGTCTTCCTGATGATCCACTGGGCTACTTAGCTGCCTCTGCCTGGCACATAGCAGATGATGTATATAGCAGATGATACATGTCTCTCTCTCTCTCTGTGTGTGTACATGTATGGGTGCACATGTATGTGTATATACATATACACATAAACACACACACACACACACACACATATATATATAAGACTCCATTGGGCTGGCCACATTGTTCAAATGACAAATGTACATTTGCCTAAAAGACTATTTCATGGAGAATTCTCACAGGGCAAGATCTCACAGAAAAAGCAATATAAGGATACTCAAGATCTCTCATAAACTTTAGAACTGATTTCTAAATCAATTTATTTTTTACACTGGCATAGGACTGCCCAGCACAACATAACCTCATCAGAATGGGTGCTGTGCTCTTTGAGCAAAGCAGAATTGAATCAGAAGAAATATGAAATGTTCAGAGTTAGAGAAGTCATCCCAAAGGGTCACAGGGACTATTTATGCCCAACGTGGCAGAGCACTCTGAGTTTGTCTTGGTCTAATCAGCCACAGTCAGACATGCTATAACTCAACTCTAACAATAGTGATGTCATTTTGGTCCTCTTCAAGAACTAAGGACAACCAACCAACCAGACGAGAGTTGAAACCATCTCTTCAATTTAAGACACTTTAAGAGCAGAAGTTTTGAACTTGTAGCCAGTGGACTTTAAAATTCCATCTGGAGCTTAATTAAATTAGATTAAAATTTAATTGGGAAATGTTTTAAAAAAAATGAAAAAAAAATATAATGCAACATACATAATGTTAACTTGAGATTTTCTAAATCAATATTCAGTGTACCAAGATCTGTTTCTTTTTGCCTTTAGCATCACTAATCTAGAGGCCCAGAGTTATAGAACCAGTATATATGATGAGCAGAATTTGAACCTATGTCTTCCTGGTTTTAATATCTATTCTCCAAGTCAGGTGCCTCCATGATATATAGGGTGCTTTCTTATATTCTACCAGATTTTATGAAGTTGAAAAAGCTTACAGCATCATTGTGTCTTCCATCAAAAGCACTTAGCTAAATTCAAAATTTGGCTATCAAGTGATGAATGTTTTGTAGCCCCAGTTTCTACTAAGCCCACCTTCTGAAGCCTAATAATCTCAGTCAAAATCAGAATCCACACTTAAATTAGTTATCTTCCAATTTATTGAATTACTAACCAACAGTGAGAAAAAGGAAAAATTCTGACCTAAGAACCCAGCCTCTCCTCCCTCTCTCTGTCTCTCTCTCCTCTCTCTGTCTCTGTCTCTCTCTCCTTTCTCTCTCTCTCTCTCTCTCTCTCTCTCTCTCTCTCTCTCTCTCTCACACACACACACACACACACACACACACACACACACACACAAACTTTTACACACAAAAGACAATCACTAAGGGAAATATCATAGGGTCATACATTTGGGAGTCACAGAATAACAGATTTAAAGCTGGGAGAAGCCTTAGTGACCACCTAGTCAAACCTTTTCAGACAAATTCAATGACTTGATTAAGTGTCAGAGGAAGAATCTGAACTCAAGTATTCCTGACTCCAAATCTAAGCACTATCCACTGGACCAAAAGATGATAGACCTGGAGACAGGGAATTCTGAAATAAGGAAATTCCCTCTAAATATAGTTCTACAATTGTAGCTTAATCTGGATATTCATAGGTCATTTCATGGCTGTGAATAAGACATTATTATTCAATCACTTTCAATCCTGTCTCACTGTTTCTGACCCATTTGGAGTTTTCATACTTAAGAGACAGGAAGAATTCACCATTTTCTTTTCTAGGTCTTTTTTACAGATGAGAAAACTGAGGCAAATAGGGCTTAAATGACTTGCCCAGGATCACATAATGAGTGTTTCAGGTCAAATTTGAATTCACTTCTTGACTTCAAGTCTAGCTCATTATCTATCCACTGTGCAACTTAGGTGCCTCCAAATAAGGTTCAATTCGTTTCAATTAATCAGTTCACCTTCTTTCTTCATCCAGCAATAGACCAAGATCTCCTCAGATCCCTGTTCTCCAATTCCCTTCTCATTGCTCAAATATCAACTTCAAACTCTATTTCTCCTCCTACAATCAAGCAGAACATGGTAATTCAAGATTCCCTTGATACTAAAATGTTGAGGGTAAATAGGTAGAAAAAGCCAACATTTTATAAAGATCCATCAGTTTGCATTAAATCATAAATGAAGCACACAGTTCAAATAGGAAATTAATCAAGGATGGCCCCGGGGTGTCCACATGGCTACAAACTCTGGCCAATTTCCTCATCTATAGAACCAACTTATTTTTGCCTGGGGCTAATCACCAAGTCAAATGAACTGCACAAATAAAGCATTTAAAAAAAATTAGTTGACTGAGGCGAATAATATCTTCAGGGCTACTTAACATAGGGAGCTCGAGCTCTTCCTATGAACTCTATTGCTCTTGGTAAAATACTAAGAGTTATTGTCACCAATACAAATCATATTTATAGATAGCAAAAGCAAACAACAACCCATATTCATAGATGTAGGAATCTTTACAAACTGTTAAGCCATTAGAGTTGACAGAGACAATAATTATCTAATTTAGCATGGTTCAATATGATTGATTTGATCTTAGAAGGAGATATTTTGGGCCAGAGCTTGAAACAAGGTACTAAGTACAACTGATAGAAATGATGCTTGTGTTCACACCTTTAGAGAGCTCATAGAAGCAAGAAATATTTAAGTACTCATTGGAGTTCACATGTTTGGGAGATTTCAGGGTTTAGAAAGAGATACCTGAATTCACACCACCCTTGAAGCTCTTGGGGCTAGAGAGCACACTGGGAGATATCCCACAATCCCACTCTCGGAGAAGCAGCATAAATACAGCTTCAGTGAGCTACTCAAGAGAGTTACTTGGGAACATTCCCAGGGGTAGGAGAGGAGCACTCTGGGAGGAAGCCCACAAGCCCTCGATCGGAGGCAAGAGAGATTTATTACAACTTTCACCTTGGTGCTGGCTGGAGGCTGAAGAAAGCAGAGGTAGAAGCAAAGGACAAAGCTGCAAGAGCTCTCAGAACCAAGCAGAGAAATAGGCCTCTGAGCTAACCGGGTTATATTGAAGGACACAATAAAAGATCTGAACTTTTATCAGTTGGCTGCAATTTTGGAGTAATTTTTTATTTGTAACTGAAACTAAGGCTGCCTCCAGAAAACCTCCCTGAGAAACCTGCTTTCTCCCAGAGAGAACTATTATTATTATTTTAAAGAAGAGAAAAACACCAACACATAGACTGCACTGACATTATCATTACTTTGTTATTTATCCTTTTTTTAATACCAACAACGTACCAAGCTTAGAAAGCTATCTGCCAAAGCTGTCCTTTCAGATAACATGACAAAAATCCTGTCTCCTATGTGAAGGGCCATCATGTGGAAGTAGTAGATTTGCTCTATTTGGAGCTAGAGAGCAGAATCAAGAGGCAAGGGGTAAAAAGCAACAAAAGAAGACAAATGTGGGGGCTTTATATCAAGGAAACACTTCCTAATAGTTATGATGACTGCCTCAAAATAGAATGGGTTACTTGGAGAGGTCAAAGGCTCCCTCTTATTAGAGATCTTTAAGCAGAGGATGAATAAGCACTAGTCAGTAGAGGGATTCCTTTTCTATCTGGGTTGATCACAGAGCCCTCCTTCCAACTCTCAAACTCTATTCAAAAAAAAAAAAAAAAAAAAAGAACAAGAAGAAATCCATTACTATTCAACTGACTGAAGGAATAATAGCTAATAGTTATCTCAAGAGCAATAAAATAGACAAAGGAGATCATAGTAATGATATAAATTTAAGGGAAAAGGGAAAATCCATTTGCTTTTTGTTCCTTTACTATGCAATTTAAAAATTATATTTTATTGTTTGTTGATAGCAACTTAGGAACACAAATAGCATAATTCTGAATTTATGGTATATTTTTCAACTCCCTTTACTCAAAGCAAAAGAAGAGAAACACACCATAAACACAAGATCTGGAAACATAAAAACAGAACCTGCTCTTGTTCTTACTTTCTCAAGGAAATCGCAATCTGGGTTCCACAGGTTCTACTACATGTCTCTTCATCTATTGACTTGCTCACTTATGGAAGAAATGAGTAGGGGAATTTAGACTGAAACTGAGGACTCCTGATTCCAATATAACATGCTGTGCTAGGAGAATTATTCTTCTCCTTATTAAAGGACTTTCCAGTTTAGGAAACAATTCACTACAAGATTTCCTTTAAAAGATCTATTACTTTGGTGCAATCAAATAAAATTTGAATTATAAAAATTGAGGGCTAAAAAATTCTTGTGTAAAATGAAGCACCCCAACATTGGCTTTTCTCAGTTATTTTATAGTTCACCTTCTTGATTCATCTATGAAATAAATGATGGAATGACTATTTGAGTGAACCTGAAGTCCACTTTAACTCCATGGAGCACTATAGAAATTTGAAGATCTTAGATTAGAAGTTTAAGAAATATGACCCTTCATGCATAAGATTCATATGTTCTGCCTATAAAAGTAGCTGTCCATCCCTTCCACACCCTCCTAAAAGTTTCAATTTAAGAACTAAGATACTGTGGAACGAATAGTGGGTCAGGATTCCAGATTTACAATCTCAGCTCCACTACACCCAACCTATGTTACTTTCCACCAGTCACTGAGATAATTAGTAGACTAGTAGGCAGAGTCAGAATTATGAAAGTCTGAGTTTAAATCACACCTCAAACACTTATTTACTTGTGACCTTTGGTAAGTAACATTCGCTGCCCCAGTCTCAATTTACTCATCCATAAAATAGGGATAACAATAACATCCCATGACTGTTGTTAAGATTGAGATAAATACATGTAAAGTGTTTTACCAACCTTAAAAGCATAATAGATATGTTAGCTATTAATGATGGCAATGTTTTCTGCACCTCATTTTCCTAATCTTTAGAAAGAGTTTTAGAATATACGACCTCTGAGAGTTTTCCTGTTCTGAATTATATCATTTCTTTGATAACTTAATGTAGGCAGGGAGAAGGGAGAAAAAGAGAGAATGCAAATGGAAGAATCCTTTTTGTTCTGTTTCCAAGAATGCTACAGTTACTGAATTCTCTTCTTGGTGTTTGTTTGTTTGGGGCTTTTTTCCTGACATCAAAGGTTAAACAAATAGACGCCAACATAACAACTGTACATACTGCTCTCTTTCTGTCTGTGCCCAATATAATTAAGTTCACATCAGAGTTAGAGGAATAGATGCCAGCCAAACTGATTGACCAAATAAGACACTTTATTATTTATCAATGCCCTGCCCTTGCTTCTTAATGACTAGACAACAAATATCCTTCTATCCTTTTGAAGGTCTAGTATGAGGTAAGATCAAGTCTCATAAGGCCAGACAGAAAAATCACCTCTATTAAATAAGACAGTGTTCACTTGGAAGAGAGATCTAAATTTGGACCTAAAACACATTTTTCATTGATTTTGCCATTAGTCTCCAAATTTCTAAAATATTTTGTCTACTCTAGAAGATGCTACAATTTTGGCAAAATATGTTAAGTATCCGATGGATTTCATATGTGTGTTCACATATACATTCACACATGAACAGTGAATTGCTGATTTCTATTAGTTGAGTTTCTTACACCAGGTATTCCCTACACTAATGAACTCATAGACCATAGACATTATCCCTACCTCCAAAAAAGAAAAGAAAGAAAGAAAAAGAGAAAAAGTAACTCCAAGTTCCTGTAAATTCAAACCAATAGTATGAGATTTCCATATCAGTTATCAGTGGAGATTATTGGTTACCACATCATCTTTAGAGTTTGAAGAAGTTAAAATATAAATCATATCAAACTAGGTGACACAATGGATAGAGTATCAGACTTGGAGTCAGGATGAACTGAGTTCAAATCCAGCTTCAGACACTTATTAGCCATATGACTTTAGGCAAGTCACTTACCCACTGTCTGCTTTATTTCCTCATTTGCAAACTGACAGGAGAAAGAAATGGCACAACACTCCAGTACCATTGCCAAGAAAACTCCAGATGGGATCATATAGATAGAACTGAAATTACTCATTCATAATGAATGTGGTATTTAACTGACTTGTATAATTATATTGTCATTAACAGACTATATAATTTGACTTACATAAAACATGTTAATATTGTGTCCCCAAAATGTATTCCTAATTTAAATGTTTTAATGGAATAAAAACAACTTAAAATAACTTTCACAACAGCCTTTCCTAAACTGTGCTACTAAGAACCTTGAGGTTTCATCTATGTGAATAAAGAATAGCGTTTTCAATGCTGAGAAAAACTGAGTAACAGTGTTTCACTGTGTTCTTGAGCATGTTTTCTTGCCCTAAATATAAGACATATGCTCCTTTAATAACACAATGCCCATTTCATCAAAGCTAGGTGGTGATGTGGATAGAACTCTAGGCATAGATTCTGAAAGGCCTGAATTTGAATCTGATTCTAAGGGACAGCTAAGTGGAGCATAGATAAAGTCCTGGGCTTGGAGTCAGGGAGACTTGAGTTCAAATTTGGAATTAGACATGACTGAACAAAAACAATAACAAATTGATTCTTATATATATGAGCATCTATCACAAAGAAAGAAGTAGTTAAATTCTACCCAAAAAAAAGAAAAAACAACAATTTGATAACAACCTCTAAACTACTTCTACATGAGCTTAAATACTAAATGACCCTAAGGCAGCGATACAAAGCATAAAGAAAAATGTTGAAAAGAGTTGTTAAAAAGAATGAGAAGAAATGAAGAAGACAAAGTTTGCTGACTTATCCCACCTACATGGGTAAATAAGTATGAAGCTTCTATATATATTTTATTCAAGAAGAACAGTAAGGCACTAGAGAGTAATCACTGAATAATACTCAGGGGAAAAAAAGAAATTGATTTGATTCTAACAGGAAACAAATATTTGGGAATCATTTCTAAAACAGTTTGTCCAACCTAAGGATAAAGAACAAAAATGAACTGACATCATGAAAATTAGGCAACTTAAATTTGATATATCTTAGCAAGCTGTTAATGGGCCAAACTGAGAACTGTGTAAATGAATACACATTGACAGAGATTAGCACAGTTTCTTTCTTTCTTTTTTTTTAATAGTTTTTTATTTACAAGTTATATGCATGGGTAATTTTACACCATTGACAATTGCCAAACCTTTTGTTCCAAATTTTCCCCTCCTTCCCCTCATCCCCTCCCCAGTAAGATGTCAAATATATTAAAGTATAAATTAAATACAAAATAAGTATATATGACCAAACTGTTATTTTGCTTTACAAAAAGAATCAGACTCTGAAATACTGTACAATTAGCCCGTGTAGGAAATCCAAAATGCCGGCAGGCAATAATATAAGGACTGGGAATTCTATATAATGGTTCTTAGTCATCTCCTAGAGTTCTTTCACTGGGCGTAGCTGGTTCAGTTCATTACTGCTCCATTGGAACTGTTTTGGTTCATCTCATTGCTGAAGAGGGCCAGGTCCATCAGAACTGATCATCACATAGTATTGTTGGTGAAGTATATAATGATCTCCTGGTTCTGCTCATTTCACTCAGCATCAGTTCGTCTAAGTCTCTCCAAGTCTTTCTGAAATCATCCTGTTGGTCATTTCTTGCCGAACAATAATATTCCATAACATTCATATATCACAATTTATTCAGCCATTCTCCAACTGATGGGCATCCACTCAGTTTCCAGTTTCTAGCCACTACAAAGAGGGCTGCCACAAACATTCATGCACACATGGGTCCCTTTCCCTTCTTTATGATCTCTTTGGGATTATAAGCCCAGTAGAAACACTGCTGGATCAAAGGGTATGCACAGTTTGATAACTTTTTGAGCATAATTCCAAATTGCTCTCCAGAATGGTTGGATGTAATTCCACCAACACCATTTCCACCAACAATGTATTAGTGTCCCTGTTTTCCCACATCTCCTTCAATATTCCACCTTATCTTTCCCTGTCATTCTAGCCAGTCTGACAGGTGTGTAGTGGTATCTCAGAGTTGTCTTAATTTGCATTTCAACGGAGATTAGCACAGTTTCTTAAGAACATTCTACCACAGCAAATCAGTTGCCAAGAAGGGGAAAGAAGACTAGCAATTTCCTTCGTCAGCAAACTCTTGGTCTGCCTGACAAGCAAAGGGATATGGCAAGAATCTAAATGTTTTTGTATGATATTTTAAAGGAATATGGGAAGATATGAGCAGCAATACTTCAAAAAGAGCAAAAAAGCAATACAGAGGAAATCAAGTTTGCAGAAAGCTTTATTTAAGTCAGACCATCCTGATATCATTTAAGGATAAAACTGAAAAGAAAAACAGAAGAAAAATAAAAAAAAAAAGATCTCCCAAGATTTCTTTAAGAAACCTTTTCTTTATCAATATCAATAGAATTGTATTCTAATATTACAGTTCCAATTTTCATAAAATGAGGTAAAAATAAAATTTAAAACAAAGTTAAGAACAACAACTGGACTAAAACAAATATACACAGAGGAAATCCATGCTGGACATGAAAAAATTCCAAAGGCACTGAAAGATCAATTCTCAAACAAATCAAGAGGAGGGAATGTTAAATGTTTGAAAAGGTTGGAAATCATGGACTAATATCAACAAAAGGCAAATAAAAGCTATTAACACCATGCACACTTATATTCCCCATGAAAATCTTTGAAGAATAATTTATATACATATCAAAGACCTCCACAAAATCATCTTCCAGTGATTCATTATGATATAGAGGTGACTCTAAGGTCACAAAATCTATATCAAGGAATCTGTCATTCTAAAAATTCTACCATGCTACAAATATTTTCAGGGATGGTTCTACTCATATAGCAAGTCTATTTTCTGATCACCTAATTAAGCTATGTACTAAGCTATGTGCTCCCTCTTGGGAGATGACTAATAGTTAGCCATTTAATAGTTATTTCCTTGACTGTGTCAATCCATCAAAAATATACAAAATGCTCCCCATTTTTGTGTGGCCATCCCCTTTTACTTTTTTAGTGATGGTGGCAGAATGAGAAGAAGAACATAGATGATATAAGAATCACAGTTTTATAGGCTATTGAATTAAATTATTGGTACTCTAAATGTAAAATCCTACTCCAATGACTAATGACCATATTGCTGGCAGAAGCAAATCATATCAATCTTGACATTCTTACTATAACCAAAACCCAAGATAAAAAGGAAACTACAAATAAAGAATGGAAATGGAAAATAACTGAGGGATTGACATTAGTTGCTAAGGATGAAAAGGTAAGGAAGTTCTTTGAAGAACTTGAGAGATAATTGAAATGAAATCAGCATACATTCTGATGACTTGGTGACTTCAATGCAAAGATAAGGAAAAGTGAGAATGTGAAGAAATAGTGAAAATCATTCAGGAAGAATGAAAGTTCAGATAATGTTGAAGGCATTAAAGATAACAATGATATTAATATCTTAAACATTTTCTTCAAAAAAGAAAAGAATTTGGAGGCAGATGATGTGGTAAGCCCCCCAAAATACTGCAATAAACAGAAAAAAAATTTTTGTTTTAACACAGGGAAAAGATTTAATATGTGAATCATCTATCTGTGTCTATCTATGAACATTTCAAAGCCAAAATGAGAATCAATAAAAAGCAAAGAGTAGGGAAAGCTAGATGGTGCAGTGGATAGAGCAGCAGCCCTGAAGTACCTAAGTTCAAATCTGGCCTCAGACACTTAACACTTCCTAGCTGTGTGACCCTGAGCAAATCACTTAACCCCTATTGCCTTAGCAAAAAAAAAAAAAAAAAAAAAAAAGCAAAGAGTAGTGTTGAAAAGATATAGTACCCACCTGCATTTTTGATTTCCTTCACAGGCTAGTTGTACATTATTTCAAAGTCCAACTCTTTTTATACAGCAAATTAACTGTTTGGACATGTACACATATATTGTATTAACTTAAACTTTAATATATTTAACATGTATTGGTCAACCTGCCATCTGGGGAAAGGGTTGGGGGGAAGAGGGAAAAAGTTGGAACAAAAGCATTTGCAACTGTCAATGCTAAAAAATTACCTATGCATATATCTTGTAAATAAAAAGCTATTAAAAAAAGATATAGTACAAAATTGAAAAAAGTTATTTATGTATTTAAACAAATAATGATAATCAAACAGAAATAATATCAATAATTTGTATTGATATAATTGCATAATGATTTCACTGTTTCACAATATATTAATTAACTGCTAAAGCAAAGAGAACAAGTAAATCCAGAAAATGACAGCATCAATAAATTTTTGACCTATTTGCCTAAGATTATATCAATTTAAAAATCTCATTTTCAAAATATTACAAAGCTGGATGATAAGACAATTATGTGCAGTGTTGCCTCATAAAGCAGAGAACAGAAAAGTAAAATCAATTAAATGAAAGTCTGGTGAGATAGCCAACTAAGCAAAGTCATGCAAAGGGCATTTAAGGACAAAACTGGAAAGAGAACAATATGCAGAAGAGGAACTTATTACATTTGAAGTGTACACAATTCAGGAAAATGCTTAAAAGGAAATCAGAAATGACACTGAAGAGAGGAAAAGCAGATCAAATGTAACAAGAGTATGTAGATCTATAAAGAAGATTACAACTGTATCGTCATTCAGGCATCAATATTCAAGGTATGTGAGGGGAAGCAAATTTTATTGCTGGAAAAAAATACAGTCCATCAGTAACTACTGGCCTATAATATGATAGAAAAGGAAAATTATAAGTGTTGGTGGGGATGGGGGAAAACTGAAACACTAATGTACAGTTGGTGGAGTTATAAAATAATCCAACTATTTTGGAGAACACTTTGGAACTATGCTCAAAGGGCTCTAAAATTGTTCAAAAGCACTTCTAGTTTTATATCCCAAATATTTTTTTAAGTGATGTAAGGGAAGGACTTATTTGCACAAAAATATTTATAGCAACTCTTGTAGTGGCTAAGAATTAGAAATTTGGGAGATGCCCATAAATACCCTCTCATCTATATAAAATCTTTATTAGTTATCTATATAATAATATCAATCACCAATGAAGACATCAGTAAAGATTAAGTAAGCTTTTTGCAAATGATATTAAACAATAGATCACAACATTACCATTTCACAATTAAAACAGATCAGATTTTTGTAGTCTCACAACTGAATGAAAAGGACAAAGAATATAAGAGCCTTCTTATGTTAGATGACAGTAAAAATTATTTCATTCAGCAGAATAAAATAAAGCCTTAAAAAGTAACTCTTCCAGAAGGGTATGTCTCTTGCCTATCAAAGTCATATGAGATAATTTGAAAGATATAATAATAGACATAATTGATTGATGACTTTCCAATTATTAATAATATTTTAAAACAGAGAGGTATACACTTGCCTAAGGTGCTTGCCACTGCCAGAGAAGAGTTCAAAAGAGGGAGTTCTCTATAAATGGTAAGGTTCTCCATTTGTCAAGGTCAACAAAGTATGGTCCACCTGGCTACAATGTGTTGCCTCCTGTTATACTGGTGACATAATCGCTCAAAAGATGTTAGCTTAACTATTTGTACAGGAAATGCCTATTATTTACAGATTATGATATGCAGCTGGATAAGGAGCTTATAGAACTGGTCCATTCATTTGTGTGTTTTTAGACAGGCACTACAAAAATCTAGTCTTCTCAACTTGTTTATTATGAAATGGTAAAATTATGATCCATTATTGAACATTACTTGCAAAGACAATAAGCTTGACCAAAAATTAAAGAGTTATAAAAGAATTTGAATTAAATTTGAAGAAATTGTTTAGGGTTTTAAATGACACCTAAAATCCCATTTTTTTATTCTTCGTGTTCAGTAGTATGCCTCAAGCAAAAAATGAGTACATTGAAAAAGTTTTCAAGGTCCTTTCCAGCTCTAGATCCTTAAAATTAACTCAAGGGATAGTTGGCTCCATTTTCACTTGTGATCCTCAAATGTGATGACTTTTAGAAGAAGCAGTAATTAAGAGTCTTGGTCATATAACAATTTAGCATACATAAATGTTTACATACACATACAAACACAATACACATATTAGTATATAAACTATATATGTATATATGTAAATATATACAAACATATGCATATATGTATATACACACATATATATGTGTATGTGTTCTCACATACACATATATAGTGCCTTCCTTTCAACATGCAGATATTTTGTCCTCTTTCATCTTCATTCCCACTGGAAATTGTTATTGTGGGAAAAGTTATCAATCTTAATTCTAATAATGGAATCCTCTCATTCATTTTCACAAGCTAGAGAAATTTTAGTTCTGCTAGCTAGATTTTTTTTTAAAGCATGCTAAAGTACACTCATTAATCTATCCAATCAGTCAGCACAACTTGAATTAAAATTAGACAAGGTAACTAAAAAAAAAAATTCTGTTCTGCTTTTCCAATACCAATACAGATAATGTTGACTAATACTCTAAGCCTTTTAGTGTACCCTTCGGGAACTAGACTTCTTGATTTAAGGGGTTTCAAAAAGCCCTTTGCTACCAGAAACTGTCCATTTCAGTTTGTCACTAGTCTGATTCTTCCACTTAGGGCCATTTGGGTTAATGGTCTTTTATTAAGTCAACATACCTTGAGCTAAGAAGTTTAAAAAAAAAAAAAAAACCATTACTCAATTATATGTTAATATTAAATGCATTTTTTTTTTGGCTGAGGCAATTGGAGTCAAATGACTTGCCCAGGGTCACACAGCTAGGAAGTGTTAAGTGTCTGAGGCCATGTTTGAACTCATGTCCTCCTATCTTCAGGGCTGGTGTTCTATCCTAAAATTTTGCTTCTGACATTCAACTTCCCTAGCCTTCAGCATCTTCAACTGTAAAATAATAAGGTTGGAATAAATGTTCTTTGAGGTCTTTCTGGTTCTAAGTCTATGATCCTATGATCTACTTTCTTTCAATTTTCTTTCTGCAAATTTCTGGATAATGTCAAACTTTGCCTAAGATTGCACAGGCAACTAGTAAAATGAGAAGCTGAACTGCTACTCTTATTGTAAATTTGGTTTCCTTCCCCCTATAATATATGTTCTTCATCATTGACTGCTTATAGCTGGCTTCCATATTTAACAAAAGTCAATTGTCTCTTTTCAGTTTTATTTCCCCTAAAACCTCTGAAAAATGTGATACTGATGAAGATCCCTCTCCTCCCATATATTTCACAATACTGTGCACTCCTATTTGTCTTCATACCACTCAGATATTGGAAGAGAGCTAAGGAAAGAGTTTAGCAAAATGCCTACATTTAGGCAAGGAGAGCAATATTGTCTACTTAAAAGTCTTCAATCATCATCATGATTTAGAAGATGCTAATCTCTCCATCTCTGCTTAGTTAATTTTTTCTTCTTTCCCAAAGCTGGGCTACCTTATTATGAAGACTTCCTGCATCTTGAAATTTTTTTTTCTATTATTCTCTTTGAGCCTCCTCTACACACTTATTCCATTTATTTGTGCATATTTAATCTTTGCTATTTAGTAGGATTATAAACTTCATAAAAGTTAAGCACCATGGATTATTTTGTCATTGTATACTTGGTATCTAATAAAATGCAATGAAGATTTAATGATGTCTTAAAAATTGTGCTGACTTGAGGTCCAGCTTGGGTCTTCTAATCATCTTAGTTTTGCTACTACACAAAAGTTTTTGTTGTACCTAAACATAATGAATTCTTATATTCTCTTCTGCTTCCAAACTCTTATCTTGTGACGCTAGGTAGCACAGTGGAGAGAGTGCCAACCTTGGAGTTAAAAAGTCCCAAGTTCAAATCAGGTCTCAGATACTTATTAGGTAGATGACCCTAAGCAAGTCAGTTTACCCCAACTGCCTCCACAACAGCAACAAAAGAAAAGAAAGAAAATAAGCCTCTATCTTTCTGATATATTTGATAATCTAAGATAATTACCTAAGTCCTGTTCTGTCTACTTCAACTCTGACATCTGAAATTCTCAAACAAGGATAGTTATTTTTAATTCTTGGAACCCCTTAATTCCTTAGTTTTGTTCTAGCCTTCTTTGTCTTGTTTATCATTAAGTTAGATGACTTGGAGACACAAAATGAGTATCAGTTCGGAATTGACTTTAGAAAAGGGGAAATTTAGCCTCAAGATCATAAGCCTAAAAGAGATCATGATAGTTATCAAAAGATTAGAAATTTAAATTTGGAAAGAGGCAAGTAGATGACACGGTAAATAGAACATTAGACTTGGAATCTGAGAGACCTGTGTTTAAATCCTGAATCAGCCACTTACTAACTGTGTAATATCAGGTAAATCCTTTAATTTCTCTGTCTCAACTTCCTCATCTTTAATTGTATTGTAGATATCTTACCAACAAAAATGATATTATAAATGAATATACAAAAATGACTCTTTTAAATCCAGCATCTTTGAGGAAAATTCTTTTTTTTTAAGAAGTCAGATCAGCAAATATCTATTAAACTATTAAACACCTACTGTGTGTGAAGCACCACATCAAGCACTATATCACTAATTTAAATGTAAAGTTAAATTTACCTTGTTAAAAAAAAAAAGTTTGATTTTAGGGGGAAAATGAAATTAAAAAGTATTTTATGATTCCTTGCCTTCTTAAGTAGCAGCGAAGACAATTTAACCTATCCTGAATAACTCAGTGTCTTTCTCCATATTATGCTTTTATAAAACATAGTTGTGTATATATTAAAACTTTCCTTTTTCTTCTTCACAACCTGACTGTTAATGCTCTTGTCCTTAGTAGTTCCCTTGACCCACATGCAATCTGCAGTTTCCAATCTGTTAGGAAATGAGGAATGAGATAACCAAACTTTTTAAGAACCATGGACTAAAAAAGATTTAGTAACACTCTGAGTAAGGGCTTAAGGGTCTCAGTATTATTATTGGAATTTTTAGGAGGGTTGTTCATTCCAAGTTCAAGGTTCTTTTCAAGAGAACTATAACTGTCAAGCAGATCCTTGATCCAGAAGACAAACTTTCTTTTATATATCTATCTCTCTATATACATATACATATTTATCTTCAATTTATATCTACATGTATTTATATCTGCAATATTTTTTACTTTTTTATTTACCAAAAAAAGAAAAACAAATATAAAGAAAAAATAAAACAAAACAAAATAAAACATTATGATGTATGCAGCAGAGAATCAAGGATTCAAAATATATACAATAAATTTCCTCAAGAAAACATATATATGAATATTATGGAATATTATTGTTCAGTAAGAAATGACTAGCAGGAGGATTTCAGAAAGGCCTGGAGGGACTTATATGAACTGATGCTGAGTGAAATGAGCAGGACCAGGAGATCATTCAACAACAATATTATATGATGATCAATTCTGATGGATGTGACCCTCTTTAACAATGAGATGAACTAAATCAGCTCCAATAGAGAAGTAATGAATTGAAACAGCTACACCCAGCGAAAGAACTCTGGGAGATGACTATGAACCATTACATAGAATTCCAAATCCCTCTATTTTTGACCACCTGCATTTTTGATTTCCTTCACAAGCTAATAGTTATTTCAAACTCCGATTCTTTTTGTACAGCAAAATAACTGTTAGGACATGTATACTTATTTTGTATTTAATTTATACCTTAACATACTTAACATTGTTGGCCAATTTTCCATGGGGGGGGGAGGGAGATGGGGAGAAGGAAGGAAAAAATTGGAACAAAAGGTTTGGCAATTGTCAATGCTGTAAAATTATCCATACATATAACTTGTAAATAAAAGGCTATAATAATTTTTTAAAAAAGAAAACATATATAATAGAAGACATTATATTCACAACTGTCCATTTTTTTCTTTGCTTTATTGTAGGTTATTATTTTATTCCACGCTGTGTACTTTTTACTCTACTCTTTTTTCCACTTTGAATTGAAAATTTGATATTTCTTCAAAAGGCAAATTATAAATTAACTAAGCTATGCGATCAGGTTCCTATTTTCCCCTGCCTTTCCTCCTTGGCAAATAGTGCCCAGGATATGGGGAGGGGGAGCAATTCTGGACGAGTGTAGAGCAGACTGATAGCCCTTATCTCTCATACCTTGAAAGCACATGTCTCAGGGTCAGTAACAAGAATGTCTTTGTTTAAATTTGAATCTATGTATTGTTTCCCCATTTGCTGTAATTTTCAAGCTTAGAATGTAAGGTCCCATTCTCAGGCAATGAGGATGAGCCAGATTGGGAGGACGGGTGGTTAATGTTGCATCAGGGAGCCTATATATTCTCCCTTCTGTCTGCACTCAGGGTCCTCACTTTCATCCCTCCAAGTGGTGAGAGTGACTGTCCACTCATGAGAACTGAATAAACCTTCTCCTTGCACCTTGAGAAATCTCTGAGATTTATTGGGTGAGTTGCATAATACACACTTTTCTTCCCCCAAGCAGACTACAATTAACCATGACAGACATAGACATACACACAAACACACACACACACACACACACACACCCCTATACAAATATCTATATACACAGACATATCCCTACATGCATACATATACACCTGAACACACACATATATACATCTATATAAACACATATGCATTTATACATAAACATGCATCTAAAACAATATTAATATTACTGAGATATAATGTAGATTTCTCTCTTTGACTTTGAGATTAATGATTACTAGTCCTACATTTTTAAAATAAATTTCAATCCTGATCCTCATTATTGTTTGTATATATCTATTATTTTCCATCCCTGCAAACTTTCTTTTAGTTCTGTCTGCTCCTTACTTAACTTGTCTTGGTATTACTTAACCTCCTGTTACCCATGGATCTCTTCCTTATCCTCCCCACACTTTTAAGATGAAAAGATGAAAGATATTGCACAATTCTAATTGTAAACTCCAGCATATCTGAATTGTTTGTTTTTTTTCTTTTGTTTCTTGTAAAATTTTCTCTTTGATCTTGGGATGGAAGACAAACTTTTAACTTAAGGAGAAAAACAATTCTTCAGCACTCTTAATTACCACATCCCGTAATTTTTATAGTTTACTTTTAGTGATAAAGTCATTTTGTTTTCCAAAGAAAAATTAAATATTTTCACCAAATCACCATATGATAAAGAGTACATAAGTCTTTACATTCAATTCATAGTATGGGGGTGGAGATGGGGGGAACTTTCCCTTTTTTTCCCAATTCCCAAAGGATTTCTTAAACTATACAACATTTTTAAGCTACAAAGTGGTGATGAGGAACAGAACTTTAAGCTGTCCATCCTGCCTCCATTTTCAGAACTTTCCCATTGCCACATAGAAAGACAGAACAACTCCAGAGACTCTCTTGATTAGTGTGCCTAAGACAAGACTCAATCATCTCATGCAGCTGCTCTTACCATGTAGCTGTTCACATAGCACCACCGAGTTTGTTTTTACTTGGTGCCTCCCTAACTCCCTAGACCTGCTTTTACTTCCCTCCCCTTCTTCCCTCCAACTTTAAAAAGGTAACTTCACCCAGAGCACCTTGCTTAATCATAATTTATTTAGCCCATGTCCCTTTGAAATCAATAAAAGATGCCCTTTATGATTGTGATAAATATCTGGTGAATTCTTCAATTGCAAATCCATCTCCCATCACCTGCAACCTAGATATTTTATTTAGCTGATATTTCTTTAGTAGATTTTAAGAATCTAAAGGGGGAAAAATATTTTCTGCGCAGGTAGAGGCAGTTAAGTCCTGCAGTTAAATGATTTTTTTTTTCCCAATGCGTAGATATTTTAAACATATGATAGACTTTAAAACATCAGTCATTGTTAGAGACTTTCCTTCAGAGAACTGCCATGTGTGCCATGTCAGCTGATGGGGTGGACCCAAGAGGTAGAAGGGGGCTTGGCCTCTGAGGCAGTAGGTTGTGTCTTACAGGTGTTAGATCTTTTCTTAGGACACAGCACTAACTCCAGGTGTCTCCCTTCTGGATCCACCTACAGTGCTGTGTGGACTAGGCACAGTAATCCCAGAGGAGAGTGGATATAAGTGGCCAGCTTTGAGTCCATTCACCAATGATGTGGAGTGATGTAGCGAGATTCAGGGATGTAGAGAGAGAAAGGAGCATAGACATACATACACTTGCTCTTGCTTCCTGCTAACTCCGGCTGAGATTACCAATAAAGAAAGGCTGTTTTGGCACCTTTACATGGGCTCATCTCCATGTCTATCGGGGACGATTGGTATGTATGGCCCTGGCAATCAGTAACCCCTCAGAGGTAGGAGGTTACAAGTCATTTCTTAAATGTCTAATATGTGCTAGATAAAAAAGGATCCTTGATCAAATTTGGCATTTTTTAGAATTGGCATTGTTCAGTAATAGCAACTAGATGCTAATATTGTCATACTAGCTCATTTTTAATTAGTTAATACTTAACTTGATATAGAATACTAGAGAAATTAGCAAAAAAAAAAATTATTGTACCCTATGTAATTCTTCTATAAATGTAGACAGGATGTCATCTTAAATGCCATGTTGTTAGAAGTGGAAAGTCCTATTCCATCCTCTTGACATCTGAGTTTTTTCCTGTCTGTAATTAAGGCCCTTTATAGAGGGTATAAGATCATAGACCTAAGTGTAGAAAGAACCTCAGCCACCATCTGTTCCAAATCTCTGAAACTGAGGTCACTCAGGTTAAATGAACCACCAAAATCAGAAGTGTCAAAGGCAAGATTTGAACCTTTCTCAATGAACAAAAACTGATTTCTTACATACTTTTACATACTCCCTCAACCACTGAAAAATAAAAGTGAAAACAAGTAACAAGTAACATAGTTGAACAAAATGAATTCCTGCATTGGTCATAAAAGGGACTGATTGGGTGAAGTTTTCGGAGCTTGAGACTAAGTCAGATGATCCCTCCTATTCCCAGAGTGGGAAGATCAGGTCTTGAACTCCGAGTTGCAAGGAGTCCCGTGGTCTCTAAAGGTCAGACCCACAGAAAGTGATGTGACCCACAAGAAGTGATGTGATCAGCAGACAACATTGGTCAAGGATGGTTCCGTCCTTTTTAGTCTATCCAATGAAAAGGCTTGGGTCTTTTGTTTTTTAAATCCCAGACAAGCCAGATGGTGGAAAGGTTCACGAGCACATGGTGGGAGCTGGTATGGCTCCTTCAGGTGTGTGCTGGGCCTCTCCCCTGCAGGGACTAAATAAATCTTGCTCTTTGTACCTGAAGATGTCTCTGATTAGTTGATTAGTTAATTTGGGAAAAGGGGTCTAGCACCTGTGCCACACAGTCATGTAGAAATACATATATATTACCTTCTGTATCTTGAGTCCATTACTTAGTCCAACAATTCCCCTTTTAGTCATTCTCCTCTTGAAGGAAAACACCACCAACATGAGAATGCCTCCAAAAAACTCTATACTAGATGAGACCATTCAGTATGTTCTGCAGCTCCTACAGATAATAAGAGTACTCTGCATAAAGCTGAAATATTCTTAAGGCTCCTGTAGAGTATCTTACCTATTTTTTCAGTGTCCAGTGACCTAAAGTGAATTATGTTTTTTATTTGGCTATAGCATCAAAGGGTGATTGGCTTTGATTAAAATGAGGTAAGAAGGCCAAAAAATCCCATTAAAATCTGATTTTGTGCATTATTCAGGGATCACTGGATTTGCAGGTTCATTATACAATAGCACATTGAGCATAGTAAAAGTAAAAACAGCAAACAATCCTCTGACTGGCAAACAATGTCTCCCAAAGCAACCTGAACCAGACCCTGGGGAGAAAGGTTAAAAGAAAAATCCTTCCTTTTTGAAAAGAGCCATCAATTCCATTCACAGGGCTCCCTTCATCCCAAGTAAAAGCAATTTCAGTGAAACCCTTTATTTGCATTTATCTCAATTTACATTTTCCCACAATTGATGTCCTTTTCCATATCTTTTATATTTCCTACCTTGTCAGTGCTCTGGTTCCTGTAATTTGCATTTCCCTAAATGTACACTCATTTCCCACAAAGGCTTGTTAAATAGCACCATTGTTTGCTAAGAAATTGGTCCTGAAAAGCACTTTAAGAGGCATAAATAAGGGCTTAAGACCTTCACAGATGCCTCTAGGGCTTATGCTCAAACTAACTAAAGGAGAAAGCTTTAAAATCTGTGCCTTAGGGGTAAAAACTGTTCTTCTGGTACAAAGAGAATCTGTCAAGGCCATCTTACTCAAAATTTACAAAACAGCTTTATTAAAATCCTATCCAAAGTATTCTCAACAATAAAACAAAAACGCAGTATATAAAATTTATTAATTTCTCTCCATTGATATTTCCCAAGTTCCTATACATTTGAACACTTTCAATAAGAAGAAAATAGAATGCAAATCATTTTCAGAACACTTAGGACATATCTTGGAAGAGATATAGAACATAGAGATTAACATTTTGCCCTTAAGTTTACATTTGCTGGAAGCAAAGAATAATTCAGTTAAATATGAATACTTATCTTATATGATAAAATCAATACATCAAAATTCAGAAGAGACAATTAGGATCAAATGAAGGTAAAATTGTGAAAAGACTTGACTCAAATCTCTAGAATCAATACCTCCTCCTGGATCCCTTTCACAAGTGGAAAGAAACTATTTCCCCTCAGGTAACAAGACTCCTTTCCTTTAAAGAGTATTCATTATTTGGCTAACACTATGGTTCAATTAATGTCAGTTATGTGGTGTGATTTTTCCCGGAGGCAACTAGATGAAATAGTGAATTGGGGTTTAGGAATGGGGAGACAGAGGGATGGATGGTCTAGGTGTCAGGAAGATCCAATTTAAATCCTGTCTCAGACACTTACTAGCTATGTGATCTTGATCAGAGTCTCTGGATTTCCTATCTGCAAAGTGGTCATAATATCACCTATTTCCCAAAGTTATCCTGAGGATCAAATTAGATAATTTATGTAAACTGCTTTGCAAAGTAACATTAACTTAAATGAGGCTCACAAAATTTGGAAAAACAATCAGCTGAACATACAAATTTTTAATATTTGAAATCAATGGGATTTTGGGGTGCCAAGGTGGTTCTAGGGGATTCTAGGGGAAAACATAACAGTGCTTTTCTCTAACAATCTATCCTTCAATGATTCTAAAGTCTTTTAGTCTTAGGATAGTACTACAAACACTGCTGACTATCAGATAATCTGCTGGTCAGTGATAACCAAATTCCTGAGACAGTAGTGAATAGATCACTCCTCAGTTCTACCTCCCTGTCATGAAATTAGCATACCAGTGACTGAAGAATTGGATAAAATTGTCTCCTTGCTTCAGGTCTTTTGGAACTTAGACAGCTCCAATTGATGTTACAATTAGAATAAACTTTGCCCATTGACTTGGAGATGAGTTCAAGCCAGCAAATTCTTTTGAGACACCTCAGACACCAGTCTGTGACCCTAATCTCTTGGGGTCTCCATCTGAACCTCAACAGTACAATGCATAGAGTGGCCAAATACGGTGCCCTGCCAAGAGTTAGGAAAAGGCCTTTTCTGGAGTTAAAATCTGGCCTCAGTCACTTCCTAACTGTGTGATCTGGGGCATGTCACTTCATCCTGTTTGCCTCAGTTTCCTCATCTATAAAATAAACTGGAGAAGGAAATGGCAAACCATTCTAGTATCTTAGTTAAGAATATGTCAAATGGGGTCACAAAGTGTTGAGACATAGCTGGAAATAACCAGAGAACAACAATGGGACTCTTTCTAGAGGATAATACCTTTGAATGGAAGCCTTTTCAAATCTCTTAAATCAAAGCTCCAAAGGCAACAATCTACTTGTAAAACCAGACTTGAGGCAACAATTAGCAGTTGGGTGAAGAGCTCTGATAACTTGATTAAAAAGTATTTGTTTTTATTCTAACTTCCCGTAGTCACTAATTGAAACTTTAGACTTTTTTGCACTGGCTCATTGATTTACTAACTAAAAAAAGTAGAGATCTGGAAAAGTTGCTTCCATATTACCTATTTCTATTTCTTTAAAGCCAAGCTTCTTTGAAGAGTTGTTAAACTATTTATGTGGCATTTCCCCCTTATTAACAATACATTTTAATATCTGCCTTTCTGATAAATATTTGGCCCATTTTTCCACAACTGCCTATAAGTACAACTTTAATCTACTGCAAACACTATTCATCATTTTATAGTCTCAATCTGGAGAATCTCTGAAAAGAAAGAATGAGAATATACAAGTTCTAAATCGTGGCATTTTATTTAGAGTAAAATCATGCCCTTCTTTCTAAGGCAGAAGTTGGCCAGTATAACCTGGAAGAACAATGGTAGCTGATGAAAAAAAAATTGTTTTATAGAGAATGTCATTCACACCAACCAGCAAAGATTTTTTTTTTAAGCTATTAGATCACTGTTATCAGTTCCACTTAGTTCAATATTTCAAGGATCTGTGATTTCAGTTCTGCCCTTAATGTAGTTGTTATACCTCAGGAGAAGGTCTTGATGAGTTACTAGACTTTAACCCATTCATCATCTGATGGGCAACCTTATGGTGATGAATCTCTCTAATTTAGCTAGGCTAGTCCTAGGATGATGAACATTCAGTGCCATCAATGAACCTATACATAGTTGAATCTTTTCCAGTTTTATAGGCTCCAAAAGCTTATGTTTTTTGGACCAGTCATCAATAATAACCTAAACTTATGTCTATACCCCAAACATCTAGATAGCTTAGTGGAAAAAATATAAAGCCTAGAGTCAGGAAAATTCATCTTCCAAAGTTCAAATCTGGCCTCAGACATTTACAAACTGGGCAACTCGGGGTAAGTCACTTAACCCTGTATGCCTCAGTTTTCTTATATGTAAAATGAGCAAAAAAAAGAAAAAAAAAACAAATCATGCCAGTATCTTTGCTAAATACAAACAAACAAAAAATCAAATGGGGTCACAGAGTTGGACATAATTGAAATGACTAAACAATATCTCTACACCACAATGAGAGATTGGAGGATATTGTTGCACTATGATTTCATAATTCTAGGCAAAGCTCATTAAAAGTATATATATATATATATATTTACAGACTAATAGCTTTAGAAGACTATTTAGAAGACTATTTACAAGCTCTGCATATCCTTTGATCCAACAGTGTTTCTACTGGGCTTGTATGTTAAAGAGATCTTAAAGGAGGGAAAGGGACCTACTTGTGCCAAAGTTTATGGCAGCCCTCTTTGTAGGGGCAAGAAATTGGAAATTGAGTGGGTGCCCATCAGTTGGAGAATGGTATATGAATGTTATAGAATACTATTGCCCTATAAGAAACAATCAGTAGCATGATTTCAAAGAGGCCTGGAGAGACTTACATGAATTAATGTTAAGTGAAATGAACAGAACCAGGAAATCATGGTACACGGCAACAAGAAGACTATATAGGATCAATTCTGATGAATGTGACTCTTTCCAACAATGAGATGCTTAATTAAGGCCAGTTCCAATGATCTTGAGATGAAGAGAGCCATCTACACTCAGAGAGAGAATTGTGGGAACTGAGTATGGACCACAACATAGCATTTTCACTCTTTTTGTTGTTGTTTACTTGCCTTTTGTTTTCTTTCTCATTTTTTTTCTTTTTGATCTGATTTTTTTTTTTTTTTTGTGAAACAAGATAATTGTGTATGTGTATATACATATATATACATACATACATTGGATTTAACATATTTTAACATGTTTAACATATATTGGATTACTTGCCATCTACAGCAGAAAGAAGGGGGAAGGAGGAGAAAATTTGGAACACAAGGATTTGCAAGGGTCAATGTTGAAAAATTATCCATGCATAAGTTTTGAAAATAAAAAGCTTTTAATTAAAGAAAGAAAGAAAGAAAGAAAACCATTTGGTTCATTCAATTCACTCTATTGGGTATGAGTAAATGTACAGAAACACAATCAATAAACCTGTCGTGTCAGGAACTGTTCTACGTCCTATAATACGTAACAATAGTAATAATTAATATTTATAGAGAGTTTTAAGGTTGCAAAGCACCTTTCTAATGCTATCTCATTCTAGCCTCTCAAGAGTCCTGAGCTGTACAGGATGATTTCAGAAAGGCCTGGAGAGACTTACATGAACTGATGCTGAGTGAAATCAGCAGGACCAGGAGATTATATACTTCAACAACAATACTATATGATGATCAAATCTCATGGACCTGGCCATCTTCAATAATGAGATGAACCAAATCAGTTCCAATAGAGCAGTAATGAATTGAACCAGCTACGCCTAGCGAAAGAACTCTAGGAGATGACTATGAACCACTACATAGAATTCCCAATCCCTCTATTTTTGTCCGCCTGCATTTTTTATTTTCTTCACAGACTAATTGTACACTATTTCAAAGTCTGATTCTTTTTGTATAGCAAAATAGCTGTGTGGACATGTATTGTGCTTGATATATACTTTAACATATTTAACATGTATTGGTCAATCTGCCATCTAGGGGAGGCAGTGGGGGGAAGGAGGGGAAAAATTGGAACAAAAGGTTTTGCAATTCTCAATGCTGAAAAATTAACCATGCATATATCTTCTAAATAAAAAGCTATAACATAAAAAAAAGAGTCCTGGGTTGTAGATGGTGTGATTATTTCAATTTTAAAGTGAAGAAACTGAAGCAGAAAATGCTTACATGACTTATGGTTACACACTTTTGAATTCAAGTCTTTCAAATCCCACATTCTATCTATAGTACCATATGTACAAAGAATGAAATAATTCTTACTTACAAGGAGCTCACATAGTAATCCAATAAATAAACCCTTCAAAAATAAGCATTTAATTTTAAAATGATCTGACCTCCATTCAATTATTTAGCCAGTATTTGTTTCTGATGTAAAAGAGTAGTCATGGTATATACTAGAATAAATCTATGGGTAATCCAGAGTTGATTGTGTCTGTAGACTGTTAAACTAGGTGCTACTTTTAGCAAGAAAAAAAAGGAAAAAAGGAGGGAGTACTATAGCACAATTCTTGCCTCTTTCCATAAATCTTCCTTACACAAATAATATATTAAAAACTAAATATATAAACAATTAGCACTTTACTTTTTGCAATTTTTTTTCCTGTCAACACTTCTGTGAGTCAAGTATTTGTTATTATCCCCATTTCATAGATAAAATATCGGAGAAGTTAGGCAATCAACCATAAATAAATTATATCATTAGGATTCATAATTTTCTTTAGGTTTGAAGCAAACATTCAAATTCACATCTTTTTAGTCAACTTCCAATGTTCTGTCTTTTTTATCTTCACTCCAAAATCACTGACTTTGGGTATATGCGTACCTTACTTAAAGGGCAGGTAGATGGTATAGACCTTACTGGGGATAAAATCAGGAAAACCTGAAGTCAAATCTTGCCTCAGATACTTATTGGCTGTGTAACTGAGCAAATCACTTTACCTCAATTTCTTCATCTGTAAAATGAGCTGGAGAAGGAAATGGCAAACCAGTCCAACATTTTTGCCAAGAAAACCCCAAATGGGGTTACAGAGAGTCAGATATGTCTTATAAATGACTGGAAATCTCCCTTTTTCATTCCCCCCAAAATGTCTTGCTTGATAACAATTCTAGAACATTAAAATAATCCACCCAAGAGCATTGGATATGGAAACAGAGATTCTAGGATCAAGTGTTAGGTTTTATCTACTTGGATGACTTTTAATAAAAATCACTTACTTTCTGTAGGGCTTCACCTCTTCATCTATAAAGTGACGTGTTTAGACAAAATGCTTCCTATAGTCTCTTCCTGATCTATAGCTATGAAATCACCCTTGGCAGTACAGTCAGCCAGACGAGATGATCCAATTTTATAGCCTGGTTGTAAATCCCCTTATCTTAGATATAGGTCATTCCATTCCACTTAGTGTTTGCAGAGAGTTTTATTCCCATGGCATCCACCTACTTGTCACATCAAAATTATTGGAGGGTATTGTAGGAAGAAGAAAACAAGGATGTATGAGAGAGGAATCCAAAATAAGTGATCCTTTTCATTGAAAACAATATTATTGCTGTTAAAGAAGGCATTTCTTTGATGGTTAAACATCATAAGAACAAAATGACAAAGATCTGTCCAAGGATATCTGTGTTGCCTACAACACAGATAATGTAGAACATACCAAAATCCAGAAACAAGAAACAATGCCCAAGGCAGCCAGGGAATCCACCCTGGAGTGAGGTCTCAAGTTCAAATCTAGTCTCAGACACTTACTACATATGTGATCCTGAAAAGGTCACTTAAGCTCACTACCTCCCTAGAAAACAAAGATTTATTGCCTTAGGCCAATGTATTATACAAACAAGCCTCAGTTTCCTTCTAATAGAGAAAGGAAATGAGCAGCAAGGTAAGAACTATGTCAGTGCTAAACCTTGCCTAGTAAAAAATGCTGCTAAAAATAATGATCTTTCTCACCCTGTGTCTATATTCAGCTTAGCAGGCCACAACATTTTGAAATGATGGCAAAACTAGATGAAAATGTAAATGGAATATATTTAACAAAAATATATAATAAAACAGAAAATATTAGTATGTGGCTTTCCAAGTCAATGTGTATTATGCAAGCTTCTTAGGTGCAATTTGGTGGCCCTGTTTCTGCTGAGTTGGACATCACTAGTGTAAGAGCTAAAGAGGTTTCCTCTGCTATGTAAAGAGGTACTACATATAATTTGTCATTGGGAAGATGCTTTAACCTACTTAAACCCATCCTTCAGGAGAGGAATTGAAGCTAAGAAATTTGTGATTAAATGATCTATGCAGTTACATAATTTATATCAGAGTAGAAATTTGAACACATACCTCCAAACTCAAAATACAATCCTCTCTACTGCATTATGTTCTTTTTATCTTGCTCTGCTCAGTCTTCTCTGCCTCCATTTTAAATTACCATTCTGTGTTTCTAAGACCTTTAATGCTAGACATAAGGGTAACTAAGTGATACAGTGGATCGATTGCTGATCTCAGAAAGATCAGAATTCAAATTCACCCTCAGGGTGCTATGTAATCCTGGACAAGTCACTTAACCCTGTTTGCTTCAGTTTTCTCACGTGTAAAATGAGCTGAAGAAGGAAATGGTAAACCACTCCAATATCTCTGCTAAGAAAACCCCAAGTGAGATCACAGAGAATCAGACATAACTGAAATGTCCTGCTTCTAAACAATTAACTCCATTACTTGGGAAGATGGACTAAGAGTAACATTAAAATGTCCAAGGAAAATTAGCACATGATGGTTCACATAGATACTCCTGATGTGATTGGGGATTCAGCACCAAATGATGAGATTGAGGAGAGCTACTGGCACCAAATGTTGGGGTTCATCCATGTGAAGAATTCATAATGGCCATTCTCTTTGGCAAAAGATAGGTTTATTTATGAAAAGAGGTTACAAACAAAATGAAGACACAATAGACACCAGGAATGGTAAATATGAAATAGAAGTGGGAGTGTGCAGTTAGTAAAGAAAGGGGTTTTAACAATTAACAATGGAAAGGACAAGTTTCCCAGGGGAACTCACAATTAACCTGGAAAAAGGAAATATTCTTTCCTAAGAGCCTGAGGTGTGAGTGTGCCTTTAGTTATTATGCTCAATCCATGGAGGAGTTGAGCACCCTAAAAGAGTTAGTTAAGGAGAAAGACACCATGGTGATGAGAAGAAAGATACTAGGAGGCAGAACTCCCTGGTGGGCTAACTAGAAAGACTAACCCATGGATGGGCCATGGACAGATTTATAGGGGAAATTTAAACCTTGGGGTTTGATCTAACTTGGTTTCTGATTGGATCTGGTAAGGTAGGTTACCCAAACCTTTCACAGGTGTATGTGACTATAAGGTTGAGCAGATCACCATCAGTGCCCTTCCCTGCTTGCCTCAGGAAATAATTTTTCAGTACTTTAGGCTTTCTTCATCTACCCTACTTAGTGCCCTCAGGACCTCATCACTTCCACAGGTACAGGTTTTAGGATAATCATACTTAATCATTCTTTACAATTCTTGTTCACATCATTCCATAAATTCTGTAGCAAGCACTGAATTTGAAATTATGGAAAATTAGTTCAAATCCCAGTTTCAATATTTACTTAGTATTTGTGTAGCTTTGGATAAATCAGTTAGCCTTTCTGGGTCATACTTTCTTTGGTTGGTTGGTTGTTGTTCTTCCTTCTTGAAGAGAACCAAAATGCCATCATGGTATTAGAATCCAGTTACAATGTATCAGACCAATACAAGCTTGGAATGTCTGCCACAGATCAGAGACAAATAGTATCTATGAACATTTGGGGTGGATTCTCTAACTTTGCACATCTTACATTTCTTCTGAATTAATTCAATTCTGCTTTGCTCATAGAACATAGCACTTTCTCTGATGAGGGCCAGCCATGCAGACACGTGCCAGTGTCTCCTATGACACTTTATAAATAACACAAGGAGACTCTCTAAAGTCTCTCTTAGAAGAATTTTAAAATTAGTTGTATGAGAGGAGTGGACAAGATGGTGTCTGTGGCATCTTTCAGCTCTAAAAACATGGCCTCAGCCCTCTTTGTAGTGGCCAGAAACTGGAAACTGAGTGGAGGCCCATCAATTGGAGAACGGCTGAATAAATTGTGGTATATGAATATTATAGAATATTACTGTTCTGTAAGAAATGACCAACAGGATAATTTCAGAAAAGCCTGGAGAGACTTACACGAACTGATGCTGAATAAATGAGCAGGACCAGGAGATCATTATATACTTCAACAACAATACTATATGATGACCAATTCTGATGGACCTGGCCATCCACAGCAATGAGATGAACCAAATCAGTTCCAATGGAGCAGTAATGAACTGAACCAGCTACACCCAGTGAAAGAATTATGGGAGATGACTGAAAACTCTTACATTGAATTCCCAATTCCTATATTTTTACTCACCTGCATTTTTGATTTCCTTCATAGGCTAATTGTACAATATTTCAGAGTCTGATTCTATTTGTACAGCAAAATAACAGTTTGGTCATGTATACTTATTGTGTATCTAATTTATATTTTAATATATTTAACATCTACTGGTCATTCTGCCATCTGGGGAAGGGGGTGGGGGGAAGGAGGGGAAAAAAATTGGAACAAGAGGTTTGTCAATTGTCAATGCTGTAAAGTTACCCATGCATATAACCTGTAAATAAAAGGCTATTAAAAATAAATAAATAAAAATAAAACCATGGCCTCATCATCCATAAAGGAGCTGTTGACCTTGCTCTACTTACTGAATATTCTGTGAGTATCAGGAATCAAACTATGTATGAGGAATTTCCCTTCTCTTCTCTTCAGATTTCTCAGAAGATAAGTTCTGGCTAAATTTCAAGTTGCTATGATCTTATATTTAAACCAGACTTCATCAATGAAGCATATTTATATATTGTTAATATTACTTACACTTTAGCATTTTTAAAGCATTTTCTCATCCCTTATTCATATGATCCTGATACTAAATCACCAGAGCAGTTTTCTCATCCGATTTTACAGGTGAAAACAAGCCCAAAGAGAATTTATTTAATATTGTTGAATCACTTCAGTGTCCAATTCTTTGTGACCCCATTTGGGGTTTTCTTGCCAAAAAGACTAGAAGGAAATGGCTTTCCATTTCCTTCTGCATTTCATTTTACATACGAGTAAACAAACAGAATTAAATAACTGATCCACAATCACAAAACTACCAAGTATCTGAGATGGGATTTGAACTTGGGTTCTCTTGACTATAGGACTGGCACTCTATCCACTATAGCATCTAGCTACCCAGAGAGAGTTTAATATATTTTTATAAACTAATACAAAGAAAGAAGTAGGAGACTAATATACACAATGACAGTTAAAATCAAGAGTATTTAACCTGGAGTCAATGGGGACAATATGTGGATGTCAGGAGTCTCAATGAAACTGGATTTAATTTTTCTATATAATGTATTTTATGTACTTTAAAGACATTATTCTGAGATGGGGTCCATAAGCTTTACCAGATTGTCAAAGAAATCCTTCTCTCTCTCTCTCACACACACACACACACACCACACATACACACCCCCCACATATTAAAACCTCTAGTAAAAATGGAAATTGAATTAACTCTGTCTCAGTTTCTCCTGCTATAAAATGTGCTAGAGAAGGAAATGGCAAACCACTCAAGTTTCTTTGGCAAGGAAACCCCAAATGGAGTCACAAAGAATTGGATACAACTGAAAGAATAACTTCTTGACTGCAGGCCCAGTGTGATATCCATTATACTACTCTTAGCTCATTATTAGGAAACTAATAGAAACCATTTTACCCAGTTTTATGAAAAACAGCCTGACAATTTAAATGAAATTAATGAATGTCTACAAATAGATAAAATGTTACAATTAAAAGAACAAAAAATAGGGAATTTGAATAACATAATCTCAGAAACCAACCCCCAAAAGAAATATGAAAAAAGCAGATCCAGTCAAATTTATAAGTGAATTCTATATAATATTAAAAGAACAATTAATTCAAACTGTTTATAAGAATAAAAAAGAATCCTAACAAACTTTTTCTATGATATAAATATGCCACTGATACCTAAACTAAGGAGACAAAGCAAAGAAAAATATAAATAAAAATCCTTAATGATATTGACACAAAAATATTAAATAAAAAGTGAAAAAAGAGTTTTCTTATTTTAAAAATATTATAAATAATGACAAGGTTGGATCTATACCAGAAATACAGGATTGGTTCCAAACAAACAATAAATTATGTCAGCTGCAAGAGAGGTGGGGGGGGGGGTTGGGAATGAAAGAGGTTCATCTTTGACACATTCAGGGCTTTCCTGAATATTCTGGGTACAGTGTTTTTTGAAAAATAAGGCAACTCAAAAAGACAAGTTCAGAGGACTTCTTAAAAGCCCTTAATAACAGACGCCCAAAGGAAACAAACTAATACAATTGTAAAACATTTTTTACAAATTTTTTGGTAAAATTTTTACCAAAAAATTTACAAAATTTTACACCTAAATAATTGAAGAATAGTAATTGCTTATAATTGGGCTAAACAAACATATTTATTTATTCAGTGCCAAAACTAAACTGACAAAAATTACTTTAAAAGATTAAGGGGAAAACTAATGAAAGCCACATAGGATGGCTAGATAATAACAATCCAAAACACTAATTATAAGAGAAACTAATCCTTCATCTCATATTTATCAAATTAGTAAAGACCAAAAATAAAAAAAGAAATTACAATTATTGGAGGTACTAAAGGAAAACAGAAATATTGATGCATTATTGGGTTAACTTAATTTCCATTCCAGAAAACAATGTGTAATGTCCCCAAATTCCCTACACATTTAGATCAACAATACCATCATGAGATCCATAGCCCCAAAGACCACGGTTTTTTGTTTTGGTTTGGTTTGGTTTTTTTGGTTTTTTTGGCTGCCTTTTTCTGAATGCTTTAAACACTGGAGAAGATAATTGCAGATTGAACTCCGTCAAGTAAGCAATCAAAGTACAGAAAAGAGACAGTTACAAGTCTAGCAAAAGTTATATAAACCATTAGTTAATCTCTCTGGACATAAAAGTGCTAATAGTTCACTTTTATACATTGAACACACAGTATCAACTCAGTAAATATTTCTTGAATTTAAGTAACAAAGGCCATCTATTTAGGAATATGCCAGATACTTAAGATTTCACTAACAGCAGCATCAGGGTTAGGGATATTTCATATTGAAGTTATTGCCTTTGAAATTATTCTACTTCCTAAAAACATCAAGTTCTTTTGCCTGGAGAAAAGATATCTGATATTCATATCAATAATGATTTCTCATAGAAAGCATGGAAGATGTTCAGGATAAACATTCAGCCCTCATGTCTTTCTTTTGCATGTTCATTTAATACCTGAGTAAAGCATGAAGCATATTTTCTCTGGCCACAGTCTCCCCATTAGGAAACATTTTATTGGTCAACATTAGTAGCTTCACAGGGATGAAGGAAAGAAAGAAAGAGAAAGAGAGAGGGAAAGGGAAAGGGAAGAGAAAGGAGAAGGGGAAGGAGAGGGGAAAGAGAAGGGGGAGAGGAAGGAGGAGGGGAAGGGGAAAAAGGGAAGAGGAAGGGGAGGGGGAAAGGGAGGGGGAAGGAAAAAGAGAAGGGAGAGGACAAGGGGGAGGGGAAGGAGAAGGAGAAGGGAAGGGAAGGGATGGAGGAGGAAAACTTTTAAAATGCACAGATGGAAGGTTAAAAGAAAATAATGTACAAGCTTTGAAAGTTACATGTAGACTTTATTATGCATTTAGAAAGGGAAAGTAAGTAGTATATTAGAAAAAATACACCATTCTCTTTTTCTCTTCTAGTTTGAAAATTAAAATGTTCACTTAATATAGAATGTTTGAAAAGAATTCATGGGGGACAGCTAGATGGCGTAGTGGATAGATAGAGCACCAGCCCTTAAGTCAGGAGGACTTGAGTTCAAATTTGACCTCAGACACTTAATACTTCTTAGCTGTGTGAACCTGGGCAAGTCACTTAACCCCAATTGCCTCAGAAGGGGAAAAAAAGAACACATGAGAAGAGGGAGATATGAGGGAAAGTATAGGCCCTGACTCTGAGCCCTTAGCTCAATACAGGAACTATATTTATAGGAACAGAGAAAGCCACTAATGAGAGAAAATGACAGAGTAATGTTTGATGGAATGAGTGTCAGAAAAAAAAAAGATAAAAGAATTACTCAGTTGACCCAAAAATTTAAAGTTGAAAGAAATCATAAATATGGCACAGAACAAAATGACCTCATTTTGCAGATAAAAAAACTAAGACTCTGAGACTTTAGCTAAATCATCCAATATCACACCAGTAGCAATTGACTGAGGCAGGTTTTGATCAGATACTCAACTTCATAATCAGTGTTTTTTCCATGATGTGAATTAATGTTTACAGGAAGAAGGAACATTCCTTGAGAAAGGGAAGGCATGGCAAAAACAAAGAAATTTTGCCTCCTTTCTATTTGAACTCAACACCCCTAGCCACTCTTGAACTCAAGTCCAGGTCTTCTGCCTTCACATTCATCTTTCTTTCCTTCCTCTACAAGCCTCCTCCCCTCCTTCCCTACCCCATTATACCAAACTACCATCAAAAGTTCTTTCAATTCCATTCTCCTCCCATTTTCCTCTACCATCATTTTCCAGATTCCCATTATCCATTTATTATCTCATTATCCAAACAAGAGTCTAATTTGTCCTCCCATTGCTTATCTCTAGTTTTCAGAGCAGCTGAAACTCTACTATCAAATTAACCTTCAAGATATTTAGGCATAAGTGAGCAGAATCAGTAAAATCTTGTATGTAGTAACAAGATTACATGATGATCAGCTGGGATGGACTTGGCTTTTCTCAGCAATGTGATACTTCAAGATAATTCCAATAGAGAGAGAACAATGGTGACTGAATGTAGATCAAAGCATACTATTTTCACCTTTTTGCTTTGTTTTGTTTTGTTTTTGAGTTTGCTTTTTCTTTCTCATGTTTTTTTTCCCTTTTGGTCTGATTTTTCTTAAACAACAATGCAAATATGAAAATATGTTTAAAAGAATTATATGTGTTTAACCTTTATCAGATGACTTGCTTGCTGTCTTGGGGAGGTGGGGAGAGTGAAAAATTTGGAACACAAAATCTTACAAAAATGAATGTTGAAAACTATTTTATGTGTACTTAGAAAAATAAAATACTATTGAGAAAAAAAGAAGACATTCAGTCATGTTGATACTACTTCCCATATAATAACTTTCAGTAGCTCCCCACTGCTAACTAGATCAATTTAAGGTCAATGGATGTGGACTTTCAATCCTCCTGATTTTAAACAAGCTTACTTTATTTTATTTCATCTCCTGGATTCCCCATGTTCCCAACAAACTTAACTATTCATTATGCTCTATGCTCTGAATATTTCATATGCTTCTCTATATCTTTCCATGGCTTTAACCACTACTGGAAATTCTCTCACTCCCAATCTCTGCCTAATAAAATTTTACAAGTCCTTTAAGATCCACTAAAAAAAAAAATATTGTTTCCTCCTCTGAATTACCATAAGACATCATAGACTTGGTACGTCTTATGTAATTATCATATTGTACCTACATCTCATTTTTTTAAATAGCCCTTTATTTACAGGTTATATGTATGGGTAACTTTACAGCATTGACAATTGCCAAACCTCTTGTTCCAATTTTTCCCCTCCTTCCCTCCACCCACTCCCCCAGATGGCAGGATGACCAGTAGATGTTAAATATATTAAAATACAAATTAGTACATCTCATTTTTTATAGAATTGAAAGGTCCTTAAAGGCAGACCACATACCATCTATATCTGATAGTAATCAGCAGTAGGAGACATTAATAAGTAATAAAAAAGAATAATGGTAATAATAATCATAATAGTATTTATACAGTTCTTTAAGTTTTGCAAAATGCTTTATAAAAATTACCTTGTTTTTTCTTTGAAATAACCCTGGGACATAGATGTTCTTTATCATCCCCACTTTACAGATGAGGAACCTGAGGCCCAGAGGAGTTAAGTGTCTATCTCAGGATATATAATTAGTAAATGAATGTGACTAGATTTGGACTCAGGTCTTCCTTACTCTGGGTTCAACACTCTCCCTTACTGCTTAAATGAATGAAAAAATGAATATTGAATGAATCCATTTTGACAGGCCATAATTTTTAAATCACTGAGTGAACGAAGGGCAGAGAGGAGAAAAAGGCTATTGAGTAAAAATTCTATAGTTAAGTGGCATATATATTTTGCTTAAGCCCTCAAGGCAAAAACAATCTCTTCTATTAATGACTATGACTCTTAAAATTCCCTTTTTATAATGTACCTCACAAAGTCATTTCTATATAGAAAATCTAAGGACTAATGGAAAAAGAAAAGAACTAGTTTGTTTCAGGAAATCATTCTAAACTCTCTGCCATAGACACCTGGGGTAAACCAAACCACACTTGCCACTTCCCTTTGTCAAAGGGAATTTTTTTTGCAATCTGTAAGATAGGTATCATAGGAAGAAAGAAGACTTATGCTTACTACAATTGAAATGAGAAGATCTGGATCCAAGTCCCAGCTCTGTCTCTTACTAACTATGGATATTTGGATATTCACTTAACCCCTCCCAATCTCTATTTCAGTAGGAGGGAGAAGAGAGAATGTCATTCAGGCATCCAATAATCCTGGAGGGAGTGTACATTGTGTGCTCAGTTGTATGATAAAGTTAGATGACACATAGTCCTTCTCTACATTGAGTTTACAATTGAATACTTGTCCTGTGTGAACATAATCAAATGAGACACTGTGTTAAAATATTTTAAAATCATAAGATATAAAGTATTATTCTAATGTATGAGAGGCATCATGATGTATTGGGAAAAGTTTACAATCAAGGCACTGCCACTTATCCGTCAGATTCTGGGCAAATAAATTAAACCATGGGGCCTCAATCTTCCTACTATAAAATGGAAGAGAGTAAAGTTCACATTAAACTAACTCACTGAATTGAATAAAGTCCTTCTTAAATTACAGAAAGATACAGAAATATGAGCTATATTAAGATACTTAAGTCAGAAACCAAATCTCAGATCTTTGTGCCTAGTATAGTATCCAGCATTTGTTACATTGAATAATATAGGAATATTTATAATATTTATATATAAATTTTGCTATTGTTAATATTATCATAGTGTACTACTTTTCTTTCTACCATATATAATTCAAGTGCTACCTTAAATATGAAGTACCATTTGTGTGGGGGGGGGAGGGGAGGGGGGAAATGATACATAAACAAACAAACAAAAAAAAAATCCAGGAACCTTGGAATTGTACCAACTATACTTTGTCAATTCTAGAATAACTATGTTTTTCTCTAATGTGCACCTTCACAAGGCAAAACATTGTGCCTCATATTTTCTCTAACAATTATTATTGGTAATATTTTATAATTAATTATAATGAATATAATATTATTGTTTCCATTTTACACATTTAGAAAAAGGAAACCTGACAAAATTAAGTGAAGAAAGATTTACAGTTATTATTCCAGTATTGGTAAGTAAATTAAAACTTCTTCTAACACAAGAGGTGTTAGACTACATGTATACATCTGAAATTTTGTGATTTAAATTTTTATATCATAAATATGAACAGAATTAAGCTCAATTAATTAAAATGAATCAAATTTTACACTTCAGTACACAATTCATTAAGTACTTAGCACAGTACTTGGCACATAATAGGCATTTAATAAGTGTTTATTGGCTGACTACAGAAACCAGTTACACTTAATTTAGCTCATGTTACCAAGAAGTAAAGGGGGTTTTATCAGGAAGTGCTGTTCCATCTTCAGGTTTAGTAAGGAGAAAGAAAGCACCAGGAAATGAATTAGGTTTCCAATTTACCAAATACAATTGTTGGCTGCCATGGTTACAATCAGATGAAACAACTCAATTCAGTTCTTTTCCACTTGAACAAGTATAGGAAGGCAAATATTGTACTTGTTAATCTCAAGTCTGAAAGGGGTGGTGCTTAAAAGACAAACTCAAGCAGGTGACATTGGAGTCCATTAAAGTTAAGTTTGAAGTTTGTGGAAAGGCACAATTTCTGTTGGTACAATTATCATCCATAATAAGGATTGCTTTGGAAACAAATAATTACAAATTTTCTTACATAGATTTACTCATTTATTAATTTTAAAAGACATGAAAAATTTGAATAAAGGACACTCAGTAATCTGTAGCTTTTCAGAAATTTTAATATATTGATTTTTTAAATGATTTACAGATGTGATAAGAGTTCACTCTGTCATTATTAGGGTCTGTTCCCTTTATTTTATTTTTTTTAACTATTGTTTTCTCAACTAGCCAGGATCAAACTTAAGAAAGAGAAGAAACAATCCAAAGGAATGAGAAATAAAACCTCACCTTTTTTTAATACACCAGAGTCTTTTCCGGGTTTGGGATTTAAAAGTCAATCCCAGTTGTATCTCTGTTTTACAAGATCATCAAGACTTTAAGCTGGAAAGAACCTCAGAAATTTATTCAGTCCCCCTGCCTCAAACGAGGACTTAATTTTTAAAAGTAATAGAACAATTTCTTCCCCTACATTGACTAATTCTTGTAGTAAATCATTCCTTTAAAAAGTTACACTGAGAACCACATTGGATCTAGCAGGGTAAGGAAGGGGAAGAAGGAAATGGGATTTTCCCTTAAAGACAAATCTGAACCCTAGAACTTGGTGCCAAAGACAGAGCCCATTCATTCATTCATTACTTGCTTTGTTTCCTCCCAGGTATAGTTTCTTTTCACTGTTCTTTCAGACCATATATAATTGCGTCATGTGGTACATTTTTAGGGAGCATTTAACCAACCAAAATGCCATTCCACAATAAAGGAGAGAGATGGCTAATTCCATCTCACCAAACATCCGAACAAAAAAGCCGAAACGTTTGCATTTCAGAAATTAAAGATTAATGGAGACATCCCACAATTCCTTGGAAGAGATTAAATTCTGAAAATGTTAGTTAAAAGGGCTATACTGTATGGTTAGAGACCACTCAAAAAATTTCCTAAGAAAGGGGTTGTCCCCCCCCCAGAAAAATTGAAGAGTATTCTTGTCATACTCAACATGTTGTGCTTTAAAATGAGGGGAAAACACCACAGATAACATGGAAAAGGTTCGAGGGGAGTGGGGAAGTAGTCAAAAATTACTGACCTTGAAATTAAAATACCTGAATTTTAGACGCAGCTTCCACAACCTCCTTGAATCTTAGTTTCCTGATCCGTGAATTGGAAGTAATGGTTCCACTAAGTACCTCGCAGAGTGGGAATGTGCTTTGTCATTTTAAAAGGCAATATAAAGATGAGTTATTAAAGTTCACCTGTCTCTTCAGTGTAATTAGAATGCATCCTAATCAAAAGGATCAGACATTCTTATGCACAATTCTTATTCTTTGAGCTTGCTTTCTCAGCTCAGTTCTATCAAATGACTGAAAAACTGAAATGGAAAGGATCGGGGACAGTGATGAAACTTTTAGAGGGAAAAGGCACCTGAGACGTCGGGGGAAAGGTGGAAAAGATTGAAAGAAGAAAACCCAGAGGAAAAAAAGTTAACGCTTTCTCTACCCCCGTCCCTTACTTACCTAGGGATGAACTTGGCTTCCTCCCCGAGCCGGACTTGGAAATCTTGCCACGCTTGGCCCAAGCTCTCCATGCCCCAAGGAGCAGTCAGAACGGCTGCCTCTCCCTCCTCGTCTTCCTTGTCCGTGTCCACCGCAGGTGCAACCTGTGCCAGCTCCAGCTGCGGCGGCCGCTCGCCCCAGCTCTGCCGCCGCCGCCGCCGCCGGCTGGCCCCTTGGAAGCCCCTGGCGAACTCCTGGAAGGTAATCGCCCCGTCGCAGTCAGCGTCCAAGCGCTGAAAAATCGCTTCGGCCTCTTCGGGCTGGACCTTCAGCTCGGCACATAAGGCACTGAACTCTTCGCGTTCGATGCGTCCAGAGCGATTCGCATCGCAAGCGTAGAAGAGGGAACGAAGCCGATGGATCTCCTCTAACTGGCTGGCTGGTTCCATCACGCCACGGTTCGGTCCTGTTCTGTCCCAGGAGGCTAGGCAACTCCTGCAGGCAGCAGGCACCTACCGGGGCTCGTTGCCAATCCCGCCCCCTCCTCCCGCCCCCTGGTTGAGAGTCTGGCGGAAGATCTAGGGACACCTGCTGGGACTGCCGGCGAGTTTGGCTGGCCCGGCTAGTTGTGTTACTTGAGAAAAAGTCCCGTCAGGACAAAAGCGCTTCTGTAGCTGAACTTCCAATCAGAAACTCCTGCTAGTCGGTTACCCCCTTGGAGTGGGATTCTGCAGACCAGAATAGAACTACTCTTCTCTAACTCAGCAGACTCCCGAAATAATAGGAAGGAGATCCGCCCAGGCCTGGGCTCCCTAGCAGCACCAGCCCAACTGAGTGAGAGCGCAGCTGCTCCCAGGCCAACTTTCCCAAGAAGCGGCTCTGCAGCTCCTCCCCCGCTTAGGACTTCCCCAACGACTAGGGTGGAGTGTGGAGTCTCCCGTGCCCTAGCCACCCGAAGCTTTCTTGCGCGGCAGGGAGGGGCAGGAGGGACGGGGGAGGGAAGGACGGGGAATCCTCTCTTCTTATTTACTGCTAAGAATTGGGAGTGGGGAAGCGGCAGCAGCGAGATGGCAGATGTAGAAGGTCTGGGAGGAAGCAACTTCTCTCTGGGAGAGCCTCAGTTTCCTTTCGCCCCAGCTCTCAGCCAGCTGTGGGGCTGTAAGTCAGTGCGCACATTGTTATCCAAGCCAGCCAAGTGCTTCGCGTGCCAAGGCTCTCTGCTGGCTGGAGCGAGAGGAGAAATTGAGCCAGAAAGGAAAAGGAAGGGGGACAAAAATTACATCCTTATCAGCAATTTCGTCGGCCTAGTGACACTCAACTTTCTCTATCCCACATCTTATGATGCTACTTTGCCAGTCTTCCTGTTTCAGGTTTTTTATTGCTCTGCCTCACAGGAAAATTGGGGCAAAATCTTGCCTAATATCAGGCAATTTACAAATGCATGAGATGTTGCCAGATTATAGTATCTGAACAAATAGATTTATGGTTCTGTAGTATCAGTATTGGAAGTCCAATAATTTAAGTAGATAAGTATGTATTATATGGAAGGGAAAGAAGAAGGAAGAGAGGAAGGAAGGAAGGAAGGAGCAAAGAGGGAGGGAAGGAAGGATGGATTACTGTCCACAAGGTGCTTACATCAACATGATGACAAAATGAGAGATACTATAAGGTATAACATTCACCTTCTGAGTCTAAAAACCAAAAGAACAAAGGATACTCTTTTACCTAGGTTACTGGAATTTTAGTGATTATTTTCTATTGCATCCTTGTGGCCCAAAGGTGACCATGGGTGCTTGAAGAGAATGCCAGCAGGAGGGAATGAGAAATAGAAATAACCTTTATTCTGGAACAGCCCCCTTCTATTTCTGCAGGAAGAATGAGAAATAACAATAAACGGGTAGGAAGGTTATGATAAAGGCAGCTTTAAGGCCACGAAATAACAATAACTTAAATGTTGATACTCCAAATGTCGGATCATTGTCATATGATCATAGATTCTGAGCTAGAAAAATCTAATTCTCCCATTTCACAGCTGAGGAAACTAGGACTGAAGAAAGCTAAATGATTTGCCCATATATCTGGGCATGTATCTAATAAATATCTGAAGTTAGGTCTTCCTGATTCAAAGCTCAAAATTCTGTCAAGTTGCTTTTTCTGATTGAAATATTACTACAAATCTGAGATTTATGATTGCATTATATGGTTACTTTTTCTACTACAAAAGAATACAAGGGTGATAAGAAAGGTGTAGATAAATAGAAAGTGAGGTCACAGTTTCTCTTTGGAGAGACAAATAAAAAAGTTAGATATGTTGGTTTCCTTCTGTGTCTAAAGACAAAAAAAGAAAGAGCAAGTCCTTCCTTTCTTCCTCCCTCCCTCTCTCCCCCCTTTTCTTCCTTCTTCCCTCTCTCTCCATCCCTTCCTTTCTCCCTCCCTCCTTATAATACATACTTATCAAATTAAATTATTGGACTTCCAATACTTCCAAATGAAATGATTATCTATTTGGTGAGTTCAACCCAAAAGTGAGCAAAGAGAAAGACAGGAAAAAATGTTGAAAAATATGGCTTAGGTGGGATTATATCCCAAAGAGATTATAAAGAAGGGAAAGGGACCTGTATGTGCACGAATGTTTGTGGCAGCCCTTTTTGTAGTGGCTAAAAACTGGAAACTGAATGGATGTCCATTCAGTTGGAGAATGGTTGAATAAATTGTGGTATATGAAAATTATGGAATATTACTGTTCCGTAAGAAATGACCAACAGGATAATTTCAGAAAGGCCTGGAGAGACTTACATGAACTGATGCTGAGTGAAATGAGCAGGACCAGGAGATCATTATATACTTCAACAACAATACTATATGATGACCAGTTCTGATGGATCAGGCCATCCTCAGCAACGAGATCAACCAAATCATTTCTAATGGAGCAGTAATGAACTGAACTAGCTATGCCCAGAAAAAGAACTCTGGGAGATGACTAAAAACCATTACATTGAATTCCCAATCCCTATATTTATGCACACCTGCATTTTTGATTTCCTTCACAAGCTAATTGTACAATATTTCAGAGTCTGATTCTTTTTGTACAGCAAAATAACGTTTTGGTCATGTATACTTATTGTGTATCTAATTTATATTTTAATATATTTAACATCTACTGGTCATCCTGCCATCTAGGGGAGGGGTTGGGGGGGTAAGAGGTGAAAAATTGGAACAAGAGGTTTGGCAATTGTTAATGCTGTAAAGTTACCCATGTATATATCCTGTAAATAAAAGGCTATTAAATTAAAAAAAATATATGGCTTAGGATGAAGAAACAAAGTAGGCTAAAGAATGATCAATGATACAAAGTATAGCTTTGAATCTTTTTTTTAATATGAAGAATACTTCCTTTAAGAAGTCAGATAGGAAGAAGAAGAAAAAGAAGAAGAAGAAGAAGAAGAAGAAGAAGAAGAAGAAGAAGGAAGAAGAAGAAGAAGAAGAAGAAAGAAGAAGAAGAAGAAGAAGAAGAAGAAGAAGAAGAAGGAAGAAGAAGAAGAAGAAGAAGAAAGAAGAAGGAAGAAGAAGAAGAAGAAGAAAGATAAAGATGAAAATAATTGTACATAGTCTGACCTATTAAACTAATGATACTGAAAAAGAATGAATAAAGGGACTTAGAATGGCAAGGGTTATAAAACTTTCTTACTAAAGTATAACTAATATGAAGCACTCAAGGCTATAATGCCAAAGAATCCTTGAAACATTTTCAGCCAATAAAGTGTTGCTCTCCTTGCTAATCAAAAAGATGTGAAAGCCAACGGCAACAGTAGTTAGAATATAAACTAATTTATGAAACCTCAACTAGTATAATGGCTGAAGATTAAGAGCAGTGTGGCTTCATAAAACATTGAGAAGCACTGCAAAGAAAAATATATTTAGAGACACCTTGTCATGCATTTAAGGCAGAATTCCACTTAAGGTAGATCTTGATTTGATCATCTAAGGGTGAACCTAAAAGTAAGAAACAAAATAGTAAATGGGAAAGATCTGTCAATATCCTTGTAACAAACTGTTTTCTTTATCAATTCTATTGGAGCGACCATATTTATACTGCATCATTTCAGATACCTGTATGTTACATGAGAAAGCAGTAATAGTTTTAGAGAATATGAAGAAGAAAGGGCATTTGAGGTCCCATCTAGCTTTCAAATTCTGTGATTCTGTGAAATATAAACAGGGGAATTCTCTGTGGGAAATGAAACATTTTGAGAGTGTCAAAGAATCAGTTCAATTCACAATATCTGAAAGAGACAAAAATATCAAACACCTAGAAAAAATCACAACCAGTATTACTACTCAATAAATGTGATCAAAAGAATATCAATAATGTCATCCTATATACTCTATAAAAAGAAATTATAAAAATGATCTACACAGAAAACATTCTTACTAAAATTTGAAAGAAGAGGTAGACTTTTGCAAATAACATTCCACAACATAATACAACTTCCTTTAAGTAATAGAGTGACAGCAAATATAAAGTCCTACTATCTATTATTGACTGACTGTAAAAATCACTTGATTTAGAAGAGCAAAATGTAGGCACAAAGGGTCTTCAATAAGGTGTCAGTTATGTACATGTTAATATTCCTAATAGATGCAATTTTTTCTGATCATTCTCTTATTAAAAGCTAACCAAATAAATTTTCTACAATTATAGAGATAACCAGGTCAGAGTCCAAATAAAAGAGGCATAGATAGAGGCACTCCCTAAGGATAATAAAGTCCTCAATATGTTCTCTTTTACTGATGGTATTGTGCTGATTTCAAGCCCTAAAGAATTCAGCATAGCAATCTACATGGGAAAAAAACAAGTTAAAATAATAGACATTTTCAGAAAATGATAATAATTATAAAGCACTCTACAAATATTGTCTTGTTTTATCTCACTCTGAAAAATAGGTGCTGTTGTTATTCTGCTTTTCTGGATTTGTTTGTAAACTTTTTAGATCCCTAATGCATAGTCAGTTTTTGTGAAGGTACCATGTCCCACTGAGGTAAAGGTATATTCCTTTTATTCTCATTCAATTTTCTTCAGAGGTCTATCATCTCTAACTTTTCTCCTTGATTTCTTTTTTATTTCTTTTATGGTTAGATTTATCTAATTTTATTAGGAGAAAACTGAGGTCCCCCCTACTATATTTTATTGTTTATTTCCTCCTTTAATTTATTTAACTTTTCCTTTAAGAATCTGGATGGTATGACATTTGGTGCATATATCTTTAATACTGATATTACTTTATTGTTTTTGGTGTCGTTTAGGAAGATGTAGTTTCATTGTTTTCCCTTTTAATTAGGTTTATTTTTGCTTTTGTTTTGTCAGATCAAAATTGCTATCTCTGCCTCTTTTTTTTTTTTTTTTACTTCAACCAAAACATAGCCCCTTATTTTGCCTTTGGTTTTCAAATGTGTTTCTTTTAAATAATATATTATTGGATTTTGGTTTCTAAGCTATTCTACTATCAACTTCTATTTTATGGGTGAGTTCATCCTGTTCACATTCATGATTACTCTTTATTTTTCTTCTCATTTTTTTGTATCATTTGCTCTCTTTTTTAAACTATCACTCTCCAAAAGTCTTCTTTAATCTAACTTCCTTCTTATCATGAGCACTCTATTCTTTTATCCCCTTTCACTTCTACTTTCCTATTGGATGAGATTTTTTTTTTACTCAACTAAGTTGGGGGGGATTTTGGGGTGTGTGAATACATATATATATATATATATATATATATATATATATATATATATATATATATATATTCTTTTCTCTTTGAATCAAGTCATAGAAGGCTTAGATTTATGCATTGTCACCCCCTAGTCCCAAATCCCACCATTTTCCCTTTCACTCTAATAATTGTTCCTTGCAAACTTCTTATATGTGAGAAATTTTTTCTATTCTTCCTCTCCTTTCTCCCTTCTCCCATTGCTCTTCTTTTTCATGCCTTTAATAAAATTGCCTCATACCCATGTCCTCTGTCTGTTATTCTAACTGTCCTAATAATGACAAAGTTCTTTAGAGCTACATGTATCATCTTCCCATACAGGAATGTTCTTGTCTTTTCATAAAAAATGACTGAAAGTCCTCTACTTCATTATGTTATGCCACAGTTCTCTTTTATTGTCCTGCCTCAGTCTCCCTAATTATCCTGACCCAATCCTGATTCAGTTTCTCTGCTTCAGTTTATAATAATCAGCTCAAAGCTCAGTCCTGCAAAACCTCATCTTCCTCCTTATCAGAATATTTGATAAGGATAAAAGATCTTATGTTTTAGAATATCAGAATTTCTCTCCCCATCTCAAGCTACCATTATGTCAGATACTGTCTTATCAAGATGCCTCTCCCCATCTCTGGGGTTCCTCCCCCCCATTAGGTCATTGTAATGGGCTGAGGCTTGAGTTAATGCCCTGAGGTCCCAAGTACATGAGGCTAAATAGTAATTGGGCTATACTCTATTAATATACATGATTGGATAAAGAATGGTCCCTGCCCACTCTCTGTGCAAGTCCTGATGTGTTGTACAGGAAATGAAGATTTTGGTGGTTGGGGGCAGAGAGAGGAACAGGAAGAGAAGCTGGGAGAGATTGGGCCTGGGGTCCATTCTCCTGGCTGCTGGTCATGTGGCTGCGGGTCTAGCTAGCTTCTTGACTCAGCTGTACACATTGCTATTGCTGATTCTCTTCTGCCTCAGATCCTTCTTCACTGAGAATAAAGACTGACGATTTTCCCCTAGCCTGAACTCCAGACTCCTGCTGATTTTAAAAATACACGGTCTTCACATTTTGCGCCCAACGTGGGGCACCAAGGACTGAAGAAGTCTCCGGTGACCAGGAACTTGGGTGAGTATTGTTCTTAAAAACTAAACCAGTAATCTTTTTTTGGCTAAAATGGGACAAATGTTAGCTAAAAACTCTCCATCCCTGCCCCCAACCCTTCAACCCCTTCAACCCCTTCAACCCCTTCAACCCCACCCACTAGTGGTGCTATAGAAAGCATGCTGAAGCTGATAGAAGGACAAGGGCTACTTATAACTTGGGAACAGGTAGCTAGACTTCTGGGTACATTAAACCGCATCTCCCCTTGGTTCGTAGAGCAGGAACAGATCTCTCAAGAGAACTGGTCCCTGGTTGGACAAGAGATGTCCACATATTATAGTGAAAACGGTCCTCATTCAATTTCCATCTAGGCATTTTATTTATACAATATAATTCAGTTAGCACTAAGAAACCCTATCCCTAGAAGAAAGAAAACCCCTTGCTCCTGCTCCTTCTCAGAGTGCTAATATTAAGGGAGGAAGACAATGAAGAGATTAATGACCATACCCCACAGGGCATGGAGACTTAGAGCAAAGGGTGTGGTGACTTTCCACCAGGAGGCAGCTTCATCCCCATCAGGAGCAAGTGATTGAATTCCTCCATCCTCCCCCTTTCAGGATGGAGGGAGGAGGGGGGGGGATGAGGAACCACCAGCACTCCCCCAGCATCCCCAGTATCCAATTAAGGAGATTGAGGGCTTAATGAAGGCCAAAGAAAAGGCGGATGTCAGAGAGCCCAGCCATATCTTTCCTGTAATTTCCCAGTTTAACCCTTCAAAAAGTCGAAGATAGCTCTTTAACATAGAAATCATCAAAGACCTAAAAGGTTTAAATTTCATGGGGCTACATCAGCTTATGTTAAGATCAACAGAATTTGGCTTTTTAAATCTTGACCCTAATGACTGGAAATCTATACAAGAGTATGCCTAGAACCTGGACAAAATTACATGGGCTTTCGAAAATAGTGAGCTCCAGGATACAAGCCCAAGAAAATAGTCAAATGTGTTATGCTGGATCACCTATGACCTACTAAATAATCCATATGCAGATGTCACAGCACAGATTAATTATCCAGTAGCAGCATATGAGCAAATTGTTGCAATGCATCAAAGCGTGGACTTATTCACAATAAAAATGACAAAGGTGAGGCCTTCAAAAAATAACCAAGGGCCAAATGAACCCTTTGTGACTTTGTGGGACGTTTGCAGACTATCACAAGAACTAGGAAAAACATCAACAGATGTTTTAAAAGGCAACTTAAGGAAAAATGCTATTGAGGTGTGCAAAGAATTATACTAGGATCAGAGATGCTCCTTTAGAGGAGTTCAAAAGATGTGCCAGGGGGCACAAGTGCCTTTATAGCCAGACTATGATGCAGACTTCCAAGATCCCAACATTTAGAAGGGTCCCTTCTGGAAGGGACTTTAGAGAGAACGTCGCTTTGTGTGATAAAGTAGGGCATCTGGCTCAATGTTGGTATAGAGGCAGAGGAGAAAGCAAGGTGGGGAGAACAAGACCCATATCCCCATGTCCAAATTCCAACAGAGGCTCCTCAGAATGTGACAGGTTAGGGAATGGATGAGGGCCCCCCCAGGGTCCCAGGAAAACACTTAGGGGTCATAAATTGGGACCCAGAGAGGAAGACGGCCAATACCAGACATGACCAATCAAGGAAGCAACCTGATGGGAGAAAGGATTAAATTAGGAAAATAGAGTTGTATGCAGCTGAGACAACTGAGATACCGGAGAAGTGAAATCTGCCTCTCCAGCCTATGGATCCCTTGCCTCCAGGCACAGTAGGCTTGACCATTTCACCTCCTGAGAGTATATACAAAACAGTGTCCATCCACACACTGATGTGGAAACTTGGGAATGTGAGATAATATCCCAGTCACCAATAAGGCAGACAATGTGTGACTTATCACCCAGGGAGAAATAGTAGCATCAGGTTTACTCATACAGAATCCTAATAAGCAGCTTGGTGATAGTCACCAGATTCCATTCAGATCACAAAATCCAGCAATATATTGGACAGCAGTGTAATAACTGACTGACCTATGCTCACGATCTATATAAATGGCCTTCCATTGGAAGTATTGGTAGACACTGGTGCAGATCGACGGTCATTAGAGGTGCCAATTGGCCCAGTCACTGGCCAAAGATTAAAGCAGACACCTACATGTCTGGCGTAGGAGGATCAATAGCAGCTGAAATTAGTGCTGCCCCTATGAGATGGACTTTTGAAGGCAAAAGAGGAGTTTTTACTCCTTTTATAGTTGAAAAATCCCCATCCATCTGTGGGGAAGAGACATTTTACAGCAATTAGGGTTTAAAAATGAGTACTTTGGTTTTTTAAGCAGGGGTGTGCCACAAGCAATAAAAACAGACAATGGTCCTGCTTATACTTCGAAACATTTTGCACACTTTTGTGCACAGTATAAGATTTTACACACTACGGGCATACCTTTTAATCCTCAAGGACAGGCAATAGTGAGAGGAGAAATAGAGATATTAAGACCTCCTCCAAAAAAAAAGAAAAGGGAGCCACAGGTAATCCTAGAGAACTTCTAAATCTAGCTCTTTATACTATTAACTTCTTGATTTTTGACAAAGATGCACTGGCTCCGGCAGACAGGTTTTATAACCCACAGGAAGGTCAGTGTCCAGTGTGAGCAGCTCCACTCTCTTTAGATAATCGCCAGGTGATGTGGAGAGACCCAGAAAGTGGTGAATGGAAAGGACCAGATAGGCTAACTACTTTGGGAGAGGGTTTGCTTGTATCTCTACAGGTGGAGAAGGAATCAGATGGGTGCCAACGAGCCATATTCACATTGTCCATCGCAGAGAGATGGAGCCGACCCTTGAAACAAAGGAGACGACCCAAAAAATATCGGGTGGTTCTGTTGCTGATTGTGCTCACCATTGAAAGAGCGTGGCAGTTATGGCGTTTGACTCATGGACATCAAAGATTGTTGGACTTCAAAACCGTCAGGAATCATTGGATTCTCTGAGACATAAGATTGTTGTAGGACTTCAAAACCCTCAGGAATCATTGGATTTTCTGAGACATAGGATTTGAAAACCCTCAGGAATCATTGGATTCTCTGAGCCATAGGACTTGAAAATCCTAGAATCATTGATTCTTTGAGCCATAGGACTTGAAACTCTGGAATCATTGATCTCTGAGAAATGATAAGACTGTTACAGGACTTCAAAATTTGCTGGAATCATTGGATTCCCTAACACATAAAAGACTTTGCAGGATTCTCAAAAACTCAGGAGATCATTGATTCCTGACATGTGAAGCAATGGACAATAGATTGGTTTTGGACTATCTCTTGGCTGCTAAAGAAGGTGTATGTGTGACTGTTTACATACCCTCCTTCTAGGACTTCTGGTGATCTTTTCCAACACCATGTTGATTTATATTGTTTGCTATTCTGCTACTTGCATATACAATTCATATTTGTTAACACCACATCGAGCCTGCACTGACTGTGGGGAGAGTCATCCCTAATAGCCTCTGCATTATTGCTATGTGCTTGTGTAATACGTCCCATGCTGATGGGTTTGTGCATAATAAGACCCTTCAGCCCAGAAACCCGCTAGCAACCCCCACTTCCCTTTGGTGCTTTTATTCCTTCCTGAGAAGTCAGGGAGGCTGTGATCACCTCCTTTCGGTGCTTTCCTCCTTCCTGAGAAGTTAGGGAGGCTGTGATCACCTCCCCTTGGGGGCTCTGACCTCCCTGAGGAGTCGGGGATGGCATGACCACCTGTGTTCTAAAATAAAAGAAAGCGGGAGATGTAATGGGCTGAGGCTTGAGTTGATGCACTGAGGTCCCAAGTACATGAGGCTAAATAGTAATTGGCCTGTACTCTATTAATATACATGATTGGATAAAGAATGGTCCCTGCCCACTCTCTGTGCAAGTCCTGATGTGTTGTATAGGAAATGACGATTTTGGTGGGTGGGGGCAGAGAGAGGAACAGGAAGAGAAGCTGGGAGAGATTGGGCCTGGGTCCATTCTCCTGGCTGCTGGTCGTGTGGCTGCGGGTCTAGCTAGCTTCTTGACTCAGCTGCACACATTGCTATTGCCAATTCTCTTCTGCCTCCGATCCTTCTTCACTGAGAATAAAGACTGACGATTTTCCCCTAACCTGAACTCTGGACTCCTGCTGATTTTAAAAATACACGGTCTTCACAGGTCATTCCATCCCCCATGCCCTGTTAAAACTGGATTGTCAGAGTCCAATTCTTGCTCTCAGCACCCTGACTCCGCCCTGCCTCAATCTACCCCTTAGTCTGAGCCATGTGGATATAGGTCATTGAGAACTCACATTGTTTGCTAGATTCTTGGAGATGATAGTTTCATTCAGCTCTGGGACCAAACCATGGATCCATTTAGTCCCAGTAAATATCTCCCATTTAATAAATTATTAAATGCTCTCTAATCTCTATCTTGCCTCAGTTTCTCCGGCATTACAATTAAATATACATTCCTTCCTCCATCACCCCATCCTCTCACTACTACCCCTGCAAGTATTGTACTCATTTTTGCTGAGTTGTCCTTGATTGTAATCTTAGCTCCTTTGACTTCCCAGAACATCATATTACATGCATTCCTCTCTTTTAACAATGTAGCTGCTAAATCTGGTCTCTTTCTGGCAACTTGCACTATTTTCTCTTTGACCTGGAAGCTTTGAAACTGGACTATAACATATATTCCTTGGAGTTTATCCTTTGGGGATCTTTTTAGGGAGGTGACTGGTAGATTCTTTCCATTTCTTTTTTACCCTCTGGTTCTAAAATATTAGGTAAGTTTTTCTTTATAATTTTTTGATCATGGCTTTCATGTATTCCAATAATTCTTAAATTATCTCTCTTCAATCTATTTTCCAAGTTAATTGTTTTTCTAATGAGATATTTTACATTTTCTTCTATTTTTACCATTCTTTTTATTTTGTCTTATTGTTTTTGCTGAATCATGGAATCATTACCTTTTATTTTCCCAAATCCAATTTTTAGGGAATTATTTTCTTCAGAAATACATAGCCAAGCAAAATAACTGTATGGATATGTAAACATATATTATATTTAACATATACTTTAACATATTTAACATGTAGGGGTCTATCTGTCATCGAGGGGAGGGGGTGGGAGGAAGGAGTGGAAAAGTTGGAACAGAAGATTTTGCAAGGGTCAATGCTGAAAAATTACCCATGCATATATCTTGTCAATAAAAAGGTATAATTATAAAAAAAATGCCAAGAGCTGTAATATTTGGGAAAAGCAAATTAGCATCATTATAATTTTTATAAATTTGGATTTCAACACAATAGTGCTAATCACACAGGGCATATGACTATGGTTCTTTGTATTACTTCTGTTAAAAATACATGGATGTTAAATGATAGAGAGGATTAAATTTAACAAAAAAATAGATAGCCAATTCTAGTTGGTTTGTTTGTTTTTCTCAATAGTATTTTATTTTTCAAATATATGTAAAGATAGTTTTCAACATTCATTTTTGTAAGATTTTGTTTTCCAAATTCTTTACCCTCTGGCTTACTCTCCCCCCCCCTTCAATATTTCCATATTTATCAAGATATGCAAGAAAAATCAGACCAAAAGAGAAAAGAAACCATCAGAAAGAAAGAAAAAAAAAGAAACAAAAGTGAAAATACTATGCTTCAATCTACATTCAGTCTCCACAGTTCTCTCCCTGGATGCAGATGGCATTTTCCTTCCCAAGTCTATTGGAATTATCTTGAATCACCACATTGCAGAAAAGAGCCATGTCTATCACAATTGATCATAATATAATCTTGCTATTACTGTGTACAGTGAGTTCTTATGAATTCATTGAAATTATGAATTCAATGAAACTTATTCAGCCATTCCCCAACTGATGGGTACCTACTGAATTTCCAGTTTCTTGCTACTATAAAAAGAGCTGCCACAAGCATTTTTGCATATGTGGGTCCTTTTCTCTCTTTTTGATCTCTTTGGGATATAAGCTCAGTAGTATCACTGCTGGATCAAAGCACTGCTTTATAGCTTTTGGAGTATAGTGCCAAATTGCTCTCCAGAATGGTTGGATCATTTCACACCTCCACCAACAATGTATTAGTGTCCCATTTTTCCTACATTCCCCCCTCCAACATTTATCATTTTCTTTTCCTGTCATCTTCGTTAATCTGAGAGATGTGAATTGGTATCTCAGAGTTTTCCTAATTTGCATTGCTCTAAGTAATAGTGACAGAGCATTTTTTCATATAAGTGGCTTTAGTTTCTTCATCTGAATATTGTTCACATCCTTTGACCACTTATCAGTTGGGGAATGACATGTATTCATATAAATTTGACTCATTTCTCTATATATTTTTAAAATGAGGTCTCAATCAGAAACAGGAGCTGTAAAAATTGATTCCCATCTTTCTGCTTTCCTTCTAATCTTGAATGCATTGATTTTGTTTGGGCAAAGCCTTTTTAATTTGATGTAATCAAAATTTTCCATTTTGTATTTCATGATGTCTTTAGCTCTTCTTTGGCCATAAATTCCTCCCTTCTCTAAAGATCTGACAGGTAGACTAATCCTTGTTCTCCTAAATCATGAACCTAATCTTGGTATAGGGTGTGAGATGTTGGTCAATGCCTTGTTTCTACCATACTATTCTCCAATTTTCTCAGCAATTTTTTTGTAAAATAGAGTTCTTATTCCAGAAACTGAAGTCTTTGAGTTTATCAAACAATAGATTGCTATAGTCATAGATTGTTGGTGTCTTGTGTACCTAACCCATTCCACTGATCTCCTATTCCATCCCTTAGCCAATACCAAAAAGTTTTGATGACTTTAGCTTAAAAGACCAAGGTCTTCCATTTCATCCAGGGCTATCTCCAGTTATTTTGATCTATATCCTGCCACTGGACCCAAAAGACTCTAGAGAGGAAAATGAGGCAGGTGACTTTGCAGAGACCTCCCTCACTTAAATCCAATTCATTTGCATGTCCTGGCATCACCTCCCTGATGTCATGGTTCTCTTTGAAAACAAAGGGCAAACAACAACCTCTGTAATAACTACTTCTTTATAATGGTTTTTGTAAGGAATTTTAGATATGGTAATATATTTTTAGGTCTAAATATACCTTCCTTTGATTTTTTTCCTTCATTATATTCCTGACCTTATTTTCTTCCAGATGAATTTTATCATTTTTTCTAGTTCTACAAAGGAATTTTTTTGGCAGTTTGATTGGTATGGCAATAGATAAATTTAGATAGAATTGCCATTTGTTATTATATGAGGTTGGCCTACCCATAAACAACTGATATTTTTCCAGTTGTTTAGCTCTAACTTTATTTGTGGGAAAAATGTTTTGTAATTGTGACAGTTCCTGGCTTTGTCTTAGCAGACAGATGCCCAGATATTTTATATTATCTATACTTATTTTAAATGGCATTTTTTGTTCTATCTTGTTGTTGGGTTTTATTGGTAACCTATAGAAATTCTGATCATTTATATGCATTTGTTTTATATCCTGCAACTTTGCTAGAGTTATTGTTACTTGTTTTTTTTTTTTTAGTTGAGTAAGATGCACCATCTCAGTGAGATATCAGATGTATTTAAATGTCACACTATGTTTCATGATGAACTTCAACTTCTATTTACTGTGAGAGAAACTTTCTGGATGAGATTTGTGATCTCTCATTGGCAAATGTTTAGTATATAATAAAATGAATGAAATATTTTTAATTATAGTTAATCTTCCTTGAATACATCAAACTTCTTATAAAAGAAATCTGAAAAAAAGTATCCCATTGTTCCCTTGGTAACCTTAAAATTTGGTAGTTGAGTCACTTAGTAAAGAAATGTAATAATAACAAGGGGATTTGGGGACCATTAGTGATATAGGATAAAATATTATAATTTAGCCACACTAGCTGTACATGGTTAAAAAAATGTTTTACATATGCATTCAGAAACCTACTAAATTTGGAGGTGATTTAAAAATCAAATATATAAATATTGTGCAAATTAAATGGTCCTTCTATTTTGTGTCAGACACACTTATTCTGTTTCTACTTGAAACATGCATATCGATAGAAGTGACTGAAAAATGTCATCTGAACAAATTGGCCTGAATTTAGTATATTAATATTAGAAGGACTGGACTCTCAATTGTCATAAAAATTATAATTTTATTTTGAAATAAAAATGTTTATCCTACTATTTTCTTCGTCCTATGGATAAAAAGAAATGCATGTATCAATTGATTCCACTTTGGTCATTGAAGGTATTCTTAAATTTCAGCTTTTCTAGTGTTAATTAAGCAAAATAATATAACTGTCTAAATGTCAGATGTGGGCAGTGGTGTGGGAGGTAGTTTCATAGAATGGAAAAATTTATGTTTTATTATGTCAGACATATAGTAGAAGGCCGAAATCTGTATAAGTTCTGAGGATCCTTATCCTAACTCCCATCTCACATCAGGATCTACTTCTAGCCCTTAGGATATACTAGGGGTATCACTGAGGAAGTCAAAGGTAATTTTTTAATGCCATTGGCTTATCTCTGTCAGTGTGCTTCTTTTCAAGATGATCATCTCATGCTCTAAATCACTATTGATCAAAAAATGCAAATGAAGACAGCTCTGAGATATCACTACACACCTGGCAGATTGGCTAAGATGACAGGAAAAAATAATGATGAATGTTGGAGGGGATGTGGGAAAACTGGGACACTGATACATTGTTAGTGGAATCATGAACAGATCCAGCCATTCTGGAGACAATTTGGAACTAGGCTCAAAAAGTTATCAAACGGTGCATACACTTTGTTCTGGGCTTATATCCCAAAGAAATATTAAAGGAGGAAAGGGACCACACATGCAAAAATGTTTGGGCAGCCCTTTTTGTAGTGGCAAGAAATTGGAAACTGAGTAGATGCCCATCATTTGGAGAATTGCTAAATAAATTATGGTATGTGAATGCTATGGAATATTATTGTTCTATAAGAAATGACCAGCAGGATGATTTTAGAGAGGCCTGGAGAGACTTACGTGAACTGATGTTAAGTGAAATGAGCAGAACAGGAGATCATTGTACACAGCAACATATATTGTAGGACAATCAATTCTGATGAATGTGACTCCAACAATGAGATGACAGAGTCCAGTTCCAATGATCTTGTGATGAAGAGAGCCACCTACACACAGAGAGAGGACTGTGGGAACTGAGTGTGGATCACAACATTTCATTTTCACTCTTTGTTGTTGTTCACTTGCATTTTTTCTTTCTCATTTTTTCTCTTTTTGATCTAATTTTTCTTGTGCAGCTAGACAATTGTGTAAATATGTGTATGTAAATTGGAGTTAGCATATATTTTAACATGCTTAACATATATTGGATTATTTGCCATCTAGGGGAGGAAGTGGAAGGATGGAGAAAATATGGAGCACAAGGATTTGCAAGAGTCAATGTTGAAAAATTATCCACAAAGAAAGAACACTGGGAAATGAATGTAAACTGTTTGCATTTTTGTTTTTCTTCCCGGGTTATTTTTACCTTCTGAATCCAATTCTTCCTGTGCAACAAGAGAACTGTTCGGTTCTGCACACATATATTGTATCTAGGAAATACTGTGACATATTTAACATATATAAGACTGCTTGCCATCTAAGGGAGGGGATGGAGGGAGGGAAAGGAAAAGTCGGAACAGAAGTGAGTGCAAGGGATAATGTTGTAAAAAAAATTACCCAGGCATGGGTTCTGTCAATAAAAAGTTATAATTATAAAAAAAAGAAAAATTATTCATGCATATGTTTTAAAAATAAAAAGCTTTAATAATTTTTTTATTTTTAAATTTTTTATTTAAAAAAAAAGATTATCACTTGAGAATCATTTCAGTCATCCTGTTTTAAATAACTTCTAGAAAAGGGTATTTGAATGCTAAATGTATGCTTGCCAAAAAGATTATTTTATGGAAAACTCACAAAGGGCAATTGTTCACATGATGGTCAGAAAAGGTGATACAAATACACTATTAAGGTCTCTCTTAAGAACTTTAGAATTGATTATATGACATGGGAGACACTGGCACAGGATCACCCAGTATGTTTACCCTCAGCAGAGATGGTACCCTGCTCTATGAGCAAAGCAAAATTAAATTAGCTTTCAATTTACTTAGTATTTTAAAAATGGATCTAAGAGTATGATCATTTCCTGAAATTATCCAATCATCATTCTTGTATAACATCATTCTAGTTCAAAGTCTTTTAGCTTTCAGTTTTAGGTTTATGGAAAATTAGTTTATTTTTATTAGTACTTTGTTTTTCCAAATATATGCAAAAATAGTTTTCAACATTTGCCTTTGCAAAATCTTGTGTTCCAAAATTTTCTCCCTTTCTCTCTCCCTTCTCCCCTCCCCAAGACAATAAGCAATCTGATATAGGTTAAATATGTGGAGTTCTTCTAAACATATGTTTTCAATAAATTAATCATCCTCAACTATGATAGACTTGGATTTTTTCAACAATGAAGTGATTCAAGACAGTTTTAATAGACTTGTGATCAAAAGTGTCATCCACATCCAAAGAGAGAGAGCTATGGAATTGGAATGTAGATCAAAGCACAGTAATTTTCACCTTTTTATTTTTGTTTCTTTGCTTGATTTTTTTTTTTTTTTGCACATCATGCTGTGCAAAAAAAAAAATCAGGTCAAAAGAGAAAATACATAAGAAAAGTTGCTAGCATCTTTGAAATTGTACACTTTTGGCACAAACATAAAAAACAGGAAAAAGTTAATAAATCAAAGAGCTCAATAGATAGAGTGATGGATTTAGTTTTATAAAGATATGAATTCAAGTCCTACCCTTCTTCAATTTTTTCCTCTTCAAAATAGGGATAATAATAGCATCTACCTCCTAGAATTACTGTAAGGATCAAATGAAATAATATAGGTAAAACACTTTCCAAAACTTAAAATGAAATTAGCTATTATTATTAAAGAAACCTTCATTTCCATTAAGAACTTTTGAAAGTTTATAGTTATTCTCCTGAGAACAGAGTTTGTTTAAAAAAAAAATAAGCATTTACATTCAAATCACCTTAGGTATCTATACATTTGAATGAATTATAAACTTAAAAGCATTAATTAAGCACACACTACATGCACAGTTCTGTTCCAAGCTGAGAGTACTAATAGAACAGCAAAACAGCTCACATTTAATAGGGGATGACTATTATACTAAAAGAAAGGCTTAAAGGATAGATGGAATCCATGATAATGTACTATTTTTAGTATCCATTAGATTGTGATTCTTGAAGAACAGGGCAATTTTGGCCTTTCTTTATATAGCTGGTGCTTAGCCCAGTATCTGGCATATAGTACATGTTTAGTAAATTTGTGTTTACTCGACTTGATCTCCATTGATAAAACCGTATCTGCATCTAACATTACAGTACCAAGAGTTTAGTAATGAGAGCTTTCTCTTGTTGATATTCAGGGAGCTGTGTATGCTACAGAGACAGATGCCAGTCTGAATCTCCATAAAGGAGCTAGAATGGAAGGAAGCTCTGTGATCCTGGAAAGAGGAAGAAGGGGTGAGAGGTAGGAGCCTCTGCTAGATCTGTAACACAACTCTAACATAGTGATGTCATTTGGTCCTGTTTAAGAACAAAGGAGAACAACCAGTTGCTAAATCTAAGGATCCTGGGTTTAACTACCTGTCGGTAGCATTCATTTGGCACTCAGAGCTGGAAGGATTAGTGATAATGCACCTCTTTCCTATAAAGGCTGCTTTCCTTGGTGATATACAGAGGCACCATTCTAGAAGCAGGGTTGATGTTCTTGGGGATAGAAGTATTAATGGAGCTCTTGAACTCTTAATCCATTGGAATGAGAACATGCATTGAACTTTTCTCTTAAAGAACAGAATCACACAATGAGATCACCTTCAATGAACTGAGGAATTGACTTTCAAAAACTTATCCTTTTTATTAATGCATTTATTATAATGAAATTTTTAGTTTAGTTAGTGGAAACAATGCTATATATAAAGTTGAGAAAAATCTGAATTTGAATCTTGTCATTAAAACTTGCTAGCTATTTGACTATACTAGTCATTTGAATATGAATTTGATGATTCATAAGTCTAATTTTTTAATAATTAACATGTGTGTATGTGAATTGTTGTTTATCCTTTGTTTTCAAAAAGGACCAGTGACAACACAAGGTAATGTATTGATTTATGCATAAATTGGATTTAAAGGAAGCAGAGTTTCATGAATTCATACTCTTTCTTCAAGAGATCCAGTGGCAAAACAAAAATCAGAATGACTGATAATGGCCCGGGGTGCAGTGGATGGCCATGGCGTTGTCAATGCCTGACCAAGCTCTAAGTTCATCACGGTGTTTGTTTCAGTCACTTTCATGGCTGTCAGAACAAATTTTTCTCATTTGTCCATTCCACCAGGAGAAGTCTTCATTCGTATGCTTAGGTAGACCATGCCCTAACCAACTAATGGTTTGAGTCCAATTTGTTATCCTCAACCTAGTGGATGTGGACAGTTCCCATGCTACAGCTTCCTAGAGTCAGCGGTAAGAATTAAGTACCAGATAGACAACAAAGGTGGATGAGCACAAGTGCACCCACACACAGGTTTTACAAGTATTATTAACCCCACTTACTGTTGAGAAAACTTAAGCTGATGAAATTTTAAGTGAATTACTAAGGATCACATAATTAGCACAAGTCAGAGGTAGGATGTAGACCCAACTCTTCCTGACTCCATGCCCATAGTCATCTCTGTACAATGATGACAATACCTATTTAACTGTCATGAGGATCAAATGGGGGAATGTGTATAACCCTAAATCAGTGTCAGCTATTCCCATCTCGTTAAGGGGCGCGGGGGGGGGGGTCCCGGCGCCACCCCGGCCCCGGGGGGGGAGGGGCCCCCCCCCCCCAAAAAAAACTCCCCCCCAACAAAAAAAAACTCCCCCCCACAGCCACCCACTTCCCCCCGCCCCCCTTTCGTCAGGCCGAAAGGACGGGGGGGGGGGCCGGGGGGGAGGAGGAGGGGAGTGAAAGGGCACGTGAAGCTCTCAGCCCCCCCTTTCCCTTCTACTCCATCTTCCCCCCACCCCCCATCCCCAGCAGCTTTCTGCAAGTGTAAAGACTGTTGAATTGATTCAGATCCGAACTTAAACCCTTACTAGCTATATTGTTACAACCATAGCCCCAGCTCCCCAGGAAAACTGGGTTTGAGAATTTAAATTTGACTTAGCAATCCCAAACCCCTTTTGCACCCTTGCCTCCTTCTCTCCTGCATAACATTAGTTGTGGAAATCTCATGCAAGACTTCTGTTTCCCTGCCCCTGTCTTTTATTTATTCCCTTACAAACAGTTGCAAATATGTCAGAAAAGGAAGCAAGCTAATCTGTTTGTTGAGTTTTTCTAGACCCTATAAAAAGCCCTATGTCCTTTTGTTTGGGGTCATGAGATTTGGATACTGAGACCATGTGGCCAAAGATGATGTTAATAAATTTTTCGATCAAAAATTAATATTTCTCAACTTGTCTCTATATCTTGGCACAAACAATATTACCCCAGACAAGTCATCTCATTTTACTGATTTGGAAAATAAGGTTGCTTGTAGAAAGTGCTTTTTGAATTTTAAAGTGCTATACCAAATTCAGTAATTATTAGACCTCTTATTTCATTGGTAGAGGCAATTCCTGAGATGAGAAAATACCTTGATGAAGTTTGGCTTCTTCTCTGAAACTTTTAATCTTAAAGAGTTTCTTTCTCTCTCTCTCTCTCTTTCTTTCTTTTTTGCTGAGACATTTGGGGTTAAATGATTTGCTGAGTCACACAGCTAGTAAGTGTTAAGTGTTTGAGGTTATATTTGAACTCAGGTGCACCTGACTTCAGGACCAATGTTCTAGAATTTCACTGAAAGTTAAGGCTGATTATGCAGTATGTCAGAGGTTTACTGATTCAGTGTTTGAGAGTATATATGACTCAGTACTGACTTAGGACCAATGTTGAATCTCTCACTGAGCTTTGAAAGTTGATTTGTAAATGCATACTTGTCTGAGGCAGGTTGTGAACCTGATCTTCCTCTGGATTACATGAGCATAGTCTCATTTCTGACCATTTAGGATCCTCACAGCTTTGAGGATCTTTTGAATATATTTCTTGATTGATTGTAGAACCTTATTAAAACACTAAACGTGAAACAAATGAGATGCCTCTACTAAAGAACCCATGTTTTCAAGGATTCTTAATCTAAGGACTTTTTAGCAGATTACTAGATTAATCCTTATTAATTGTCTTATGTAAAGGACAAAGACATTGAAAAGTGATCTCTACTGTAAAAGGATATTAGTCACATAGATCATGTTCAAATTTAAATAGACTCTTTAAGCAGGATTCAGTGTCAATCTTTTATTGTGACTTGGAATAGACAGCTTGTATAAGATTTGTTTCCATCTATGAGTAAAAGAGTGAGTCATAGATCATGGTTACCCTTATCTTCCCTCATGTGATATTATTTTATTTGAAAATATTTAAGGTGATTTTTTCACAGGGTAAAGAGCTGAGTCAGTAATATGCTACCTTATCTTCCTATGGTATTTTGAAAGCATTTAGGCTATTGTGACTTGCACTCCATTCATATTATTTATTCTCTATTCTTATTTAGCATTTCTCCTCCTATCTTTTCCACCCAGGATTTCTATTAGTTATTCCTGGCCTCTCTTTTTATTTTTAAATTTCTCCCAGGACTCTTTATTTCTCATTATTTTTTATTTCTTTTACAATAAAAATTAAGTACATTTAAATGGTAAATTCTCCTTGCATTAGTCTTTCCAAACATAAAAGACTTCTAAATGTTTATATAAACTTATATATGTTTTCTCAAAAAGTGCAGTAAATATGATGGCTTACACCACTGATAGCATGCTGGAAACAACTTATTGATAACTTCTATTCAGGATTCAAATTGAGAAGTAAGATTTCTGAAGTGTTTTATCAGATGACCAGACAGCATCCTAACTCATTAAGTTTCTTAATTACTATGTACAAACAGCTGTATATAACTGTATAAATAACATATTAAAATTAACTTTTCTCTTAATGAAATTTAAACATTTTTATTCATTTCTGGTTGATCATTATTGTGAGTATATTTGTCTAGTCTTTCATAGAATTGTTTGATTTTTCCACATAATATATAATGTGGTTTAACTTGAAGTAGTTCCTTTTAATCTTTATGAATATACTTATGAAGCTGAAGGATTCAATTTGATAATTCAACAAATATTTATTATGTGCCTACTATGTGCTACACAGCCTGAAATTGCTAACCCAATTCATAAGTGTGTCTCCCAACAATGCAACAGGGCAGCTCATAAAATGAGAAGATTTTCATCATAAATACATGATATGTACTCTTCCATAGGCTAACATACCACCACTGAGGGGACAGCATTTTACACAGAGGCATACACACGATCAGGAAATGAGCAATAAAAGACAACTGTCAGGAAGAAGAGTGACTGGATTCTATAGGATGTTTTTTCCAGTCCTTCTTACTTCTTCTGCCTTCTTTCCATTGATTATTCCAATTTGTCTTGTCAATATTTGTTTGTACATAGTCATTTGTATATTATCTCTCCTATTAGATTGTAAACTCTTCAAAGGCAGAGCTTGCCTAAGAAATTCTTTGTATGCTCAGCACTTAGCACAGGGCCTGGTACTTGTATGGTAGACAATTATTAAATGTTAGACTAAAAATGATTAGGCAAAGAAAAACAAATGACAATGACTAAAGTTGATAATACCAAATACCAACTTTTTTTGAAAAATAGATGTTGGGATTTAAACTATTGTACTTTATTACGTTTTATATTTTTGTCTATTATAGAAAGCACACATTAGTACATGATTGAATATATAAACATTCTTCAATGTATTTTTTATTATGTGCAAATGTCTTCATTCAAAATCTTAATTCAGCAAACAGTGATTAAGCACATTCTATAATCAAGGTGTCATGCTAAGTTTTGGGTATAAAAACTAAAGTAAGAAATGGAAACCCTACCTCCAAGGAGCTTATATTCTAGCAGATTAGATAAGAGATACATAAATAGGCAAGGAAATTATATATAAGAAGTGCAAGAGATTCCAAGTAGGAAAGATCATTATTAACTGAAGGAATGAGCTCCAAGAGCTCATAACTGAGTCTCTTGACTACATGAAGCTAAAGAAAATTTAAATCTCTACCTTAAATGGAAATTTTCTTATGACTATGATCTTAGACCTTACATCTTCAATGAAGCCTGATGAAAAATAAAATTCATCATCACTGGAATTCCACTTTCTCATGAAACATTAACAGGTAGAGGCAGAACCATCATGAAATACTTCTACTCTTTTATAAATGTCTTTTATTGAGCTCAAGTCTGGAGTGATATGGCAGCCGTAGAGATGCAGCATCTTCAGTCTAAAGGAAAAACATAGTTTATGTGAAATATGGAAAGTTAAGCTTAGATATGAAACACAAGGATGTTCTTGAAGCATGAAAAGTACTTAAAGCAAACTGGATTATTGGTTTATGTTGCTCAAAAGAGAGAGAGAAAAGCAAACTTGAAAAAGACAGGCATAAAACTGAGCTTTTTGGCATATGCTGAAGGAGGGTAACTAGGAAATGACTTAGCTGTGGAATCTAGCATTACTCTCCATGTAAGCAAGGAGAAGGGAAAGTTGATATGATCCTTACGTGTAAATGGAACATAAAAGTAGATGTGAAAGGAGAAAGAGGATTCCTTTACTTATGAGAGCATAGAGTGACTTTATGCAATATTATGGAAATATTCATTTCCAAACGTCTCCTGTAGCCCAAAGCCCCTCCACACAAAATTCAGATCCTCCTCTTTATTCTGTGATAATCAATAGGGTCAACAGAACAGAGGGAGAAACTGAGGCCTGGTAAGAATGGTAGACAAATAAAAACAGTGCTGTTTTCAGATCAATTTTTCTCTAAGATTTTTTTAAAGATCTTAATTAGGATTCAGCAAGGGTTCCTAACTTTAGGTGCATAGATAAATTTCTAAAGCAGGTCTGTAAATTTGGATAAAGAAAAAAATTTACATCTTTGTTTTTACTGAACTCTTAAGATTTAGTGTTTCCTTCAATTATTTAAAAGCTTTATTTTGAGAAGTGCATAGTATTCACTAGATTTCTAAAGTGGTTCACGATACATAAAAAGTAATATCTTATCTGTATTGAATCATTATAAAATATTCAAGATTCATCTAAGACAGGCATTCTAGGGAATGGATTTTTTTAAACTGGTAAAGATAGAGAATTGGTTATAGTTGGTCAATATACATTTATTAAAGGCTTACTATTTTAAGGCCTGTTTTAAACTTTAAGAGTTTAAAACTTCACTAAGACTTTTGGAACATCCTATATAATAATTGACATTTACATGACACTTCAAAGTTTACAAAATGCCATACATAAAATATCTCATTTGAGCCTCACAAAAATGTTGTAAAACAAGTATTACATGTGTTCTCATTTTACAAATAAGGAAACTGAGGCTTAGAGTAAATGACTTGTCCAGAATCACACAGCTAGTACATATATGTACAAACATATATTTTGACATCTGAATACTAGTCTTTCTGAATCCAACTCCATACTTTTCACTATCCCACACCATCCTTTCCTTTTGAATAATTTCTTTCCTTTTTTCTTTTTCTTTTTTTTTTTTTTTGCTGAGACAATTGGGGTTAAATGACTTGCCCAGGGTCACACAGCCAGGAAGTATTAGTGTCTGAAACCAGATTTGAACTCAGGTCCTCCTGATTTCAGGGCTGGTGCTCTATCCACTGCACCACCTAGCTTCTCCTGAGACCTTCATTCTTAAACCAAGTACTAGAATGAGATATATTAAAATTGAGATTTCTGGTGCTACCATATGAATTCATAGAATGCAGGACCCAGAGAAAACCCAAAGGTCAACTACTTCTGCTCTTTTATTTAACAGCTAAGAAGCCTCACAGCAACTTGTTGAGATAAATAAAACTGATATTATTAAATAAATATATTACAGAGATGTATTGATTTTTCCAAGGTTAAATGGATAGCTGGATGCAAACTTAAGTTGGACTGAGGACTCCTGCATCCCAGTATAGCATTCTTTCTATGATTACTGCCTCGTCTCCATATCCAGTGCCTTAATTTGCATGTTTTTAATGCTAAGGTATGGGATTAAATTAGAAAGGTGACATGGGACAGTATATCAGAACATCAAATTGCACCAAGTTGCAGAAGTCAAATCCACAGCATTTTATCATCAAGACTCTTTTTTTTAAATTGTTCTATAAAAATTTCTTGTGCTAAATTTTTTTTAATTATAGCTTTTTATTTACAAGATATATGCATGGGTAATTTTTCAACATTGACC